>NW_013670306.1:71746-81282 GCF_000517525.1 Limulus polyphemus
ATATATATATATATATATATATATATATATACATGTGTACAACTGCAATGTATTGGTCATGTGGTGCAGTTACAAGCAAGCATCAGTCTCTTGGTGAAACTAAAGTTCTGCTATGTAAGGCACCAAAATATTTTTTTACTTGTTTAGTAGTAAAAAAGTAAAAGTACAGTGTTTTGTTTAGTTTTTATAAGCACAGTGTGTTAATGTAAAAATGATAACATACTGTTATGACATTACTGCTATGGAGTTACATGGTATAGCCATGTCACTTTCAAAATGTTCCTACTGGCCTGTATACAAGCTTTTAAACGTTTTTTTATCTTCAGTAATTTTTCAGAAAAAGAAAGCAGATCTTTCAATCAGTAATGTCCTGTAAAAAGTATTGAGAAAATAACTCGTATTGCTATTTGTTTCTTGAAATCATAGAACAGTAATTTCTGAGAAAAGAAAACAAAAACTACCTGCACTATTTATGTGAATGTTATAGATTTTTGATGGTGCCTGCAGGTGTTCAAGATTATTATTTTGTTGTTGTTGTTATAAGATTTATGGAATTACTAAGTTAGTAATATACCCATTTTATATTGGTGTGCTTATTTACAAACGTTCAAAAATGCATGCTAAAGGGGCTTATTGCTTGTATTTTACCCGACATACATGTAACAAATTTCATAGTGAATGAAACAAAAGGAGTTACATAAATATTTATAGAGATTGTAAACAGAAACTAGAATCTTGATGTAATCATGCATATTCAACACCTGACGTTTTAAAGTTAGTATCAAGAGAGTTTTTAACATACATCACTATTTGCACTGCTACTTAACTTGAAGTAACAAGTCTTGTTCAACACCTCTACAGTCCATACATTTTTTATCTTTCAAGAAATTAAGTTTCTCAGAACAGTATTTCATCGATAACCTACACGAGAGGGAAACTTCTCTTTCCTTAGGAAGTTATTTCAACTGATCACCTACGTGTAAACTCTCTAGAAGGTACATAAAAGTGATTGAAAGCAGCATTTCCCAAACTGTGTTCAGCAAAACCATAGGACTCCATATGATATATCCAAGCATTCTGCAAGAAAATTTTGTGTAGTGTAGTTGGAGTAAAGGAGCAGGCCAAATACAGGTATGGCTTAAAAGCTAAATCAGCCCATAAGTCATATCACCCTGTATTCCCTTTGTCATTGGCTATTTCATTTGATGGGTGAAGCCTAATTGATGAGTCACTGTAAGTTAGTTGCTAGTGATAATCAAGTGTGGTGTTTCAAGGAAACAACAAGTTAGTCATGAGCTTGTGAGTATTTTTAACATTACAAGATTACAGTGATTTTAAGTATTGATACTACTAAGCCGTGGATCGGTGGCTAAAAGAAGGAACTTTAAAACGAAAAACAAGTTCTCGTGATAATAATTTTTTATGATTAGCTTTCTAATATAAGAATGTTTCTTAAATGTTCTGTCAATAGTTTTAGAGTTGAAAATTTGTCCGTAGCCGAAAAAGTTTCAGAAGTGCTGGTCTGAAGGATTTTCCAATAGGCAAACTTTTTCACTTGATTTACTAAATTGTTTCAATAGGAATATGTTAGTTTTTAAAACATCTAGTATCATAGTAAACTCTTAATGCTGACCTATCCTGTATATTTACATAAACTTTTGCTATTTCAGAAAAATACTTTGCAAAACTGAATTTTGCGGTTTTTTAAGTTTGTTTGTTGTAGACTTTTAACTGTTGTTACAAAGGGAATTTCATTAGTGACTTTTGTGAACGTCATTTACCTAAGAACATTAGGAGCTTGAAATGTAATCCAAAAACTAAGTCTCCCAGTACAGTCTTCTAAGCCTAAACTTATTGTTAAATAAGTACAAAGGGAATTTCATTAGTGACTTTTGTGAACGTCATTTACCTAAGAACATTAGGAGCTTGAAATGTAATCCAAAAACTAAGTCTCCCAGTACAATCTTCTAAGCCTAAACTTATTGTTAAATAAGTACAAAGGAAATGGTTTTACTGTTTATAAATGCCTGATAAACTTGAATGGTTTAACACAAGAAATATTTTTTCATGTCCTTTATACACTTATCTTAGTTTGTCAACCATTTGTAACTCACAGGTGATATTCTTTAGTGTACTTACATTGTAGTTGCATGTAATTTCCATAAATAACTTGTAGAGTACGTTTTTTTTTTAATTTCTTTATTTCTGTTGATCTAGTCAGTTATAGGCTTTCTTTTGACTGTAGAATCATATAGAGTTAAACTCGAAAGTTCAACAAAAGCCAGAGGAATGTTTCTAAAATATATTATTAAAAGTGTGTTTGTGCACATGAATCTCTGGACTGTTTACAATAAAACTCATTTAAACCAATAGAAGTTTAAAATGTGTCAAAAAGAATGTTCTTAAATGGTGTATTCATTTATGTAATGAACAAAATTTACATCATAGGATGATTCGGTCTTGTGTGAAATTCTGTATTTTGTTTTTTGGAATCTTATAAGATTAGTAAAACTGTGTTATTCACAAAGCAGATGAAAACTGACACAGGTATACTAACACTCAGTATATTCTAAGCATATTTATGGTAAAAATTAATATCAAGGAAGTTAATAATAAACTTGCTCAGGTAAAAAAGTTTCTAATGACAGAATAAATGAACACATAATGCTGAATCATCCTTACAAACAGTTTGTGATTAAAGTACTTTCCTACTTGATTCTCTTAATATTAATGTTTTGGAACTTTCAAGACAAAGATATAAATACATCTGTTTTTGTGATGGTAGTTATACTTTACTTTGAAGCATTGGCTAATGTGTAAGAAAGTTTGTCTGAAGGTTAAAATGATGTAAGTCACGTCAAACGTAGACCAGGATTATGGTTTATGTAAACTCACGTTATGGAAGAGTGTATGGTGAGCCAAGTCTTCGTTTGAATATCATGCTTGAAGAGTTACGTGTAGATTTTCTTTATAATCTTAAATAAATTGCATATACTTCAAGAAAACTGGTACCCACTTCAGTGTTTTTCTTCACCTTCAGCCTTTCTATAAGTTTGCTTAGTTTTTACCTCTAACAATTTATAAGTGGGATATCTTGGCTGATAGTTTTGTGAAAACATTTGTTATTGTTTTATACACATGTTTATTAATGTTGATTTTTTTTACCCTTAAAGAACAAAATTTGAAAGGTGTCATCATGTGATACATCTGTGTGAGAAAAAAAATATTGGTAAGATCCTTTCAGGGAGAGATTTTAAACTAATATGTTCCTAAGATGTATACTAAGGATAGCGTGGACGTACACTTAAACTGGTCAGGCTTATTATATGTAGCTTTCATAATTTGAACTTTAAATTGCCTGAAGGGTGAACGATACGCCTTTCTACTTTTGAAAATTTGTTTCTTATGTTTCAAGCAATATAGTGGTTTGAAAATGTATTATGCTTGTTTATTTACCAACAAATGACTATTTTAATTTGGAGCAACCATTACTGACTGGTTGCTTTATTAGGAAATTGTTCATTATCATACGGTTATTATACTGCACAAAACAAACAGTTACTGAATTTCTTTTTTCATTTTAGCTATCATGAAGTGCAAAACCAATTATGAGAATTATATCAATCACCCCATAGTTAATTTTTTATGCAAATCAGGACTTTTCTAATCTATCATGTGAGGTGAAATGCATATTGTCATTCAGCCTTGACTCATAGATGATTACTTAATGGAGGTACGTTCTTACATCATTATAGAGTGTGGTCACCACAAACAAAAACGAAAGTGTGGTGCAGATTTCGTATCATTCTCACCCGCTCCACTGAAAGAGCTGTTTCTTGGCATCTTTATGCTCGAAATCACTTGATTGGATAGAGCTGTTTCTTGGCATCTTTATGCTCGACATCACTTGATACGATAGAGCTGTTTCTTGGCATCTTTATGCTCGAAATCACTTGATAGGATATGTTGCATCCTTCAAAAATATTCCATAGATTAATGGGATTGAATTATAAGTGAAACATCTCCTGTGTTTAGCCCACTGTGCAGGGGCTCGGTCCCTATGATCGTGCCCATATTAGAGAAGTAATGCTAACTATCATCCCGAAATTACTACATGTGTCTTCATAAAACGTGCCAAGCTTGTAATAAGAAGTACAATTCTGTTGTATACAAAAAATCAGATGAGTTAGAAAAATATTTGTACTTGAGATATGTTTTTGAGTTGATAACATCAGTCTGACTCAGGCACTGAGAAGTCAGAATGCAAAGTGATGTTCATGAGAAGAATAAAAATATATTTATCCATCTTACAGTTTGTAAGTTGTATTTGCATAACTGTCAGGATTTCTAAAATGCATATCTACAGTGTTTTCAATTTCCTATGATGAGTTGTGTTTCACGTTTTTTGCTTCTTATAATAAAGTAAAAAATATACTGAGAAAAAAAACACACGAGGCACTTGTATGTTACTCTAGGTATGTTAATGGCATATTGAATGTTCTTGTACTACGAATTAGTTTTGTGATTCCTTTAAAAGGGTGAGTAACATTTAGTGCACCTAATTATTGTTGTTCACTTTCTTCACCCAACAATGGTGTATTTCCTCCTTGATAGACAAGGCATCTTCCAATAAAAAGTCCACTGTGCTTGTATTCTCTGCCAACAGCTGCAAACCACTTAGATTATACTTTTCAACAAATGGGTTACACTCAAACAAAACAACTTTGGCAATTATCTTGGTAAAACGTGGGTCAAACTAATGTCACGTGGGAAATCTAGCAAAGTAACCATCATGTATAATACAGTAGTACATTACAAATTATTGTAGGTACAGATTTCTACCATTAGTTGTTTCAGTTTTATTTTTGTTTTTATAAACTCAAAATTAATGTACCAAAAGTTGCTTCTGTTGATTATTCAGACATGAAAAGAGTATCTTATGAAGTACGTTGTTCAGAATGCAAGTAATGTAGTGTCTCCTATATCAAAGATTAATGACTATCAATTTGTAAATGCATCTGTGAGCACGTATGGAAACAGACGGAAATAAAGTGAAATAACAAATCCTAAAATCTTTCACATCGATTTCGAGAGCCCATTAAACTCACCTTCCACTGTACCCTTAGTTTTGCCTTCTTTTGACAACTCAACAATTTCAGATGTAGTCAACTATTGCAAAAAAACGTGTTTCCTAGAAACATAGTTGTAAGGAGAAACTAAGTCTGCTTACTAAGCAACCTAAAATAACATCAAAGAGTGGGTAAGTTGTTGTAATAAGAGATCTGTTTACAAATTACTTGTTTCATCAACTAACAAACTTAACTCAATACAGTTGGGTGTGTAGTGCTGTAATTGGAAGTTACTCATGTGGCCTGACTATCTACGATTCACCTGTTTTGCACTGATGGAATAATTACTGTTTGGGGAAAATCTCGTGAAGAAATGTACCCCATCCTTTACATTTCAACAATGCAAGCAGCTTTAAGCAGTTCCATGGTAATAGGGGTGTTCTTCTGATACAGCTTACTAATTTAGTTAATTGGAGAGCAGACCTTTGTTACTGATCAAGTTCATCCCTAGATATACTTTTATCTTCAACACTGCAACTATTCACGTGTTCGTTTTGTCCGTGATTGTTTCCTGGAGTATGCCATAAACTTGCAACATTTTTACTGGCTTCTTTGTTTGAATTTCTCGCAAAGTTACACGAGGGCTATCTGCGCTAGCTGTCCCTCATTTATCAGTGAAAGACTAGAGGGAAAGCAGCTAGTCATCGCCACCCACCGCCAACTCTTGGGCTACTCTTTTTACCAACGAATAGTGGGATTGACCGTAAAATTACAACGCCACCACGGCTGAAAGAGCGAGCATGTCTGGTAGGGATTCGAACCCGCGACCTTCAGATTGGGAGTCAAGCGTCTTAACCATCTGGCTTGCACAATCATCCCATTAAGCAGAGGTTAAATGAACTCAGTAAAGTATTCAGTGCAAAAATCCTTTTTCAGCTAAGCTGATACAATTACAATCCTTGCTACAAGCAAAATGGGAAATAATTCTGCAAGGTATCTTGCAGTTCCTGGTAGATTCATGATTTTGGTGAGTAATTTGGGATTATTCTTTTACAAATACTGATATTACATTTCATAATCTTTATCTAAGAAACTAATTTCATTAAATAAAAATATTTTATATAAATAAATAATATTTTATTTTATATAAAGAAAAGTATTTGAAATAAACGAATAAAAATTCACTTTGAGTTGTTTTTTTTTTTGTTGTTTTTTTTTGTACAGTTTTATCAGAATATTGCCTACCACATGGAAAGCAGGAATTCACTTATACCCGAGTAATTAAAGTTAACATTATGAAATAAAAGAATAAGAATATCGGGTTATAATTCAACCAAATTGAAGCAAGTCTGATTATTTTCACTCAAATAAGAAATACTCTGAAAAGCGATGTTAAGTTTGAAACAAAATTGGGACATACACGGTACTTTAATTGGTGATATTATTGTTTGTTATAAGGACAAATAAGTGTTATGTATTGATTAGTCAATAATCACATACTGAAGAAACAAAAAAGACTCGTTACTGAAATATATAATTTTTCATTGTTGGGACGATTATGAGCGCACATACAATATCTGGAAATTTGATATTTCTGGTGTTAGTGGTCATCCATCATGATGTGTTTGTCACCAGAGAAAACACCTCCCCAGGAACACCTGCTACTTGTGAAAGACGAGCCGAATAATAACAGATAAAAGGTTTTGCCATATATTGATTAGCATTTCTCTGTAGTAATTTAGAAAGAGTATACCTTAGTTTAATTTCGGCTAAAAACTGAATATGGTATTATACACGACAAAGCCTATTTCAGAGAGGCTGATCATCAATATTATTTCGATTACGTTATTTAGCTTTGAATAATAAAAGAGAAAACTAGCTCTATTAGAAATGTAAATATACTCCAAGCCAGGGAAGAAACAAACCTGTCGAGAAAATTATCCAACTATTGTATGTAATGCATAACGTTTCTTTTTCATTGTAATTAGTACTTCAACAAATGATTTTTAGTTGGAGTGTATCAGGCCACCAGCTGACGAAATAATTAAATCACACTTCACAATCTCTTAAAACTGTGATATAAATAGTGCTGAAAGGATCTTGTTGCATTTATTCGGATTCTTATCTTGCTATTACAAAGGTAAGTTTAGCCAGATAGTTGTAACTTTAAATTGTTTTTTTGTTCTTCACATTTTCACTAGTTTCATGATCAGTTTTATGGATATACTTGTCTCTATATCTCAAGATGTATATATATACATATACCCATGGCCAGGTGGATAGGGCGCTTGACTCGCAAACATATTCGCCCTTTCAGCCGTGGGGCATTATAATGTTACGGTCAATCTCACTATTCGTTGGTAAAAGAGTTGGCGAGGACTAGCTGCCATCCCTTCAGTTTTTCACTGCTAAATTAAGGACGGCTAGCACAGATAGTTCTCGTGTAGCTTTGCGCGAACTTCAAAACCAAATCTTGTTTTCTTTTACAACTTCTTATCACACAATTTTAAAAGCTGCGGTTTACTTAGTTTTAGTGTTACAATTAAGTTCAGTAGTTTTAAGATTAGTGACCGTTTAAACGGAGAAAAGATGCTCATTATTTGTGAACAATTTTGATCTTCTCTGTTACTTTTCATACGCAAGTAAAACGAAATGCCCGTATTTAATATATTACAACCCCATTTCACGCAAAGTGATAAAACACGAAGTGCTAAAAAGGCTCTGGTTGACTGTATAAAAAATATAATACAAAATAAAGAAGAGCTCTGTCACATTCGGTAATTGAATTTGTGTCTCTCAAGGGAGTCCGACTAAGTCATAGTTTAATTGTTTGTTATGGATGTCACGTCCCTAATTTAGCAGTGTAAGACTAGAGGGAAGGCAGCTAGTCATCACCACCCACCGCCAACTCGTGGGCTACTCTTTTACCAACGAATAGTGGAATTGACCGTCACGTTATAACGCCCCCACGGCTGAAAGGGCGAGCATGTTTGGTGTGACGGGGATTCGAACACGCGACTCACAGATAAGCAAATTATGATGTGTTAATTCCTTTTGTTATTTCCTCTGCTCATTATCTTTAATTAGGCACATTCAAGCAGTTTTTCTAAAATTTCGCGCAGATTTACATGTACTGTGTCTACTTATGTCATCTTCGTAAGCCGATTGTGAGAATTATGCGCGAATCCTCTACCTTATATAAAGATTAAGTACTACAACAAATAAATAAATAAAAATTCAGCAATTGATCGTAAGGCTTATACTTGTTAGTTTTGTTTCTTTATCATGCTCTTTTGAACTGAGGTCTTACTTATTTCAAAGGTTGCTAGAGAGACTTGTACAAATTAATATGAAAACTTTCACGATAAACTAATATACTTTGTCCCCCGGTGGCTCAACGGTAGGTCTGAGGGTTTATAAAGCTAAAAATAGGGTTTAGATCCCTCAATAAGCAGAGCGCAGATACCCCATTGTATAGCTTTGTGCTTAAGAACGCATAAACAGTCATTTACTTTAACTACAAATTATACATTAGTCGTATTTTAAGCCGAGTCTTACTTTAATAATAAAATCTCTCCTAAACTATATGGGTTACAGCTTGATCTTAAGTAATTTTTCTGCTTTGTTTGTTCTAGAGCAAAGCCACATTGGGTTATCTGCTGTGTCCATGTGGAATTGAACCCCTGATTTTAGCGTTATAAGTTCAAAGACTTATCAATGTCCTACCAGGGGACTAATTTTCTTGAATATGCTTTATGAAGCTGGTCGCTAACGTAGATAATTTAAGGATTATGGGATACCACACTAGGATCTTGGTCTACCTTGAAAATGTTATATTTCATTATCTTTGTTTCTATCCAAGAAGTCCTTAGCAGTCTTCAGTGCTGATGACAACAGGTAAATAAAGAACAAAGATCTGGTTTTATTCGGACACTAATACTCAGTCTATTTCCTTTGCTTCCAAAATGATTCTCTACCTTACTAACAGTATAACTCTCTGGCATGAGAGAAAGATCTCTAGGTCGATGGTGTTCTGCACTAGTTATGGAACAGTAAAATATTATAACTTTTCAATTATCGTAACAGCTCGAACAACCACAATGATACTTTATCACGGAAAGGCATTTCAAAGTTTTATTTCAAACTCGTTTGTTTTTATAAATGTTGAAGAAGTTTGGTTTATTTTGAATTTCGCGCAAAGCTACTCGAAGGCTAATTTAGCAGTGATAGACTAGAGGGAAGGCAACTAGTCAACACCACCCACCGCCAACTCATAGGCTACAATTTTACCAACGAATTGTGGTATTGACCGTCACATTGCCAATGAACTGTTTACCTTGTGGACGTGTTATACAGCTTTCGAAAGGAACGCTTGCAACTGGTTAATTGTCAAAATTAATCAAAGGGAGTAAAATCTGAGTGACGATTCTAACCTCACGATTCTCAGGCACAGTTTGTTTACGTTAG
>NW_013670307.1:0-24618 GCF_000517525.1 Limulus polyphemus
ATTTACAAACACTATTGTTTTCAAACAGAGAACTTTTTTTATGTATAAAATTAAAATAAAGCTTTTTTGTGAATAAATTTTAACTCCTGAAAATTTTTTTGAATGTGTGAGGAAGAATGAATACAAACTTGTTTTCCATATCTTTAAATGATGAAAATTTTTCTCTGGAGGCAGACTGGAACTAGCCAAGCAACATATACAGAAAATATATATTTTTGGGCAGTTATATAAATATCTCTCAAGTGGATGTCTGGTGCAGATATATCTTACGGATTTCATTATCTCTTTAGGTCATGATTCTCCAGCCAGATTTTTAAATAATGTAGAGGACATCCCGTAGATCATAAAAATAATCAAAATAATTTCGTTTATGGATAACTAATCAAATATTATGATGAAATGGATTTTTTAATTTAATTATTTGGGTATCATTCTAATGGAATTGTGGGTAGTATATGATATTTGCATACAATTTATCTTTTAAAAGGATAATATACATGTAATCTTTTAGGTAGTACTGGAAGTACTAATCAAGGTTTGTTTTACTGTTGAACAGTTAGATAGATATTATAATGGATGTACTTCTGCAGGGTCCCTGAAAGTTTTCTGTTTCAATAGTAAATAAAACCCAAAATTAAAAGTAACAAGTATTTTTATATCATGCTGTGTTGTAGCCTACAGAGAGCATAATCTTCTCATGATTCATGGCGTGTGCATATTTTACTGATGCCACAACAGTAGAACTTGCAACATTAGGTGTTGTGATGTCATTTTATTTTCTACTGACTGATAGACAACACACTACTGTATAGTGGTGTGAGTGCTTAAAATTGATTAACCCTCGAGGTGGCCTTTGACCACCTTTCAGAGAAGTAACTTTAAGACCATTATCTTTTCAACTTGATCTTTGGGTAATTTAATAGATGATATTTAGACTTCATTTTATACTTAAAGACCTGAATGATGGATTGAATACGAGATTATTTAGGTGGATCTATGGGTAGAATGAGGTTTCCTTCAGATAACCTACAGGCAGGTTACAGAATATTTGCTAGGGGGATTATAAATAACATAACTACTTATATGTGTTACCTTTCAGTAAAATCCATAATTGCTACATGACAAATCATGAAGCAGAATTGTGCACAAAAGAATAAATTATCCAAGTTGATTTCAGGATATCTATCAGCTTCGTTACTGGTAATTGAGACAAAGTATCCATAGCATAAGATACACAACACTATTCAGAGTATTAGCTATGTGGGTAAATAACATAAGGGATTTTAATTAAAAGCATTTATTGGAAGTGTACAAAATTATTTGTTTATGAGATATAGTGTATCCATAGGCAAAATTATATTTAACCAGAGGTTTTGCATAACAATGTTTGAAGTATGAATTTTAGGTATGTACATTTTCTGTTAGTAATTTTTTAACATTTCATTGCATTATATGTTGATGATAATACTCGAAATAGAGTCCGAGTGCAAATAACTACAATACAAAAATAATAAAACTTTAGTTAAAATACTTGTAATCTTTAACAAAATCTTGCCAATTGTTGTGAAAATATATTAAGAAAGCTCAGAGTTATTGTAAGTATTGTTGAACTGTGTATCATTCTTCATGTGAGTTTAATGTGAACATATTAAGTCACAAAACGCCACCAACTAAACATTAATTTCGAATTTATAAAATTGAGTTTTAAAGAGTTAGTTACCTTTGTAGCTGATTACATGAAGTATTTAAACAAAAGCTATTTCATTTTTGTATAGTTGGAGAAAATTCACTTCTAACAACTATTAAGTAAGTAGTCCACATAAGACTCATGGAATTTCATTTATATTTTAAATTTATCAAAGTAGTACATGAATACAGAGTTGAAACTCCATTTTAATAATGAAAAAAAAAGTATAATCTTCGCATTTTGGAGTTTTTCTTCAATAAAACTGTCATGGAATAAAAACTACTTGAAGTATTTCTTGATAATAATCATCAGTCCACACAATGCGCACCATTCTAGACATTGGATTTCTGTGAGAGCTGTATAAGTTTTTGCTAAATAATTCTTTAAGTTTGGTTTCAACAGAAGCTTTCATATTAACACAGATTTCTTGATCACTGCTATCATAACATTCATTTGGGTAAGTGATTCGAACACATTCCAGGTGAGGCAGGGCTGCAAGCAGAGGAATGCTACCATAAAGTTCTTTAGTTGTTACTTCATGCCCAGCTAAGTTAAGGTACCTGAAAATAAAACACCAATTTGTTTTTGTAATTCAGTTATCTGGCTGTAAACAAAATCGTAGTTCCTCTTGTGATATAGACAGAAAGTTATAATATTTAAACTTCATTTACTTATATTACAAGACTGGATGTTGTAGAAAAACTAATCTTTGTGTTTTAAATTAGTAAAAAGTATTGAAGTATAAACAACTATTATGACATTTTACTAGTATTCATAAGGTTTTACTTTGTCATTAGCATTACTACCATCACAACATTCTCAGGCAATATTATGGTATTATCTGCAGAGACACTTTGGCCTTCATCAGAATGTTGGAACACTCGCCTACTACACTAATCCTGATGAACCAAGGCAGTTTGGTTTATATTTAAAAAATTATAAAACCTTTATAATACACATTTTAAAACATTTAATTGTCTAACTAACATATTTATAGGTGAGAAACAATACTAAAGTGCTGGTGAGAATAAAAGCAGCAACAATGCCAAGATCGGTTTGACTAGTTCTATGTGGAATCCTTTGTGCCAATGTAAAATAACTATTGGAAGATCGTATTTTAAAATGTGTTCTTTCTAGTTGTAAACATCTAGCTCAACTAAGTATAATTGGCTGAGAAATCACAAATGTGTGTAGAATATAGTCCAGTGCTTGTTCCATTACACTTTATGCATTAGTTGTGGCATTGACTAAGAAATTGGAGTAAATCTTGTCTCTACCAATGTTGTTTTGTGATGATTCTGTTGAGAAGGGTGCACATTGTAAAACAAGATCTATGTGGTTATATTATCAGTTTCAAGTTGCTTGGTGACAACGTCATCCACACCTATGTTATGTGCAGTTTGATCTGTCATTACAAGACCAATCTTTTCGAAAAGCTGCTTAGATGGAACAGCACTAGCTGCCTATAAGATATTGAGGACAGCAACTTTCATAGAATTAAGAGTTATATTAAAGGTAAATAAACAAATGGTTAAGTATATGACAATACTGGCAAAAATGCCAATTTTCAGGGGGGGGGTAATACCTTATCCTAAAAAAATTGTCATTTTTATCATTAGAACAACCAACTCCATGTTATTTTTTGGGGGACAGGCCAAATATATCTCCAACTTTTTAAATTAACACTGCCCCCTATTTGAAGCTCCTTAGGGCACATTCAGAGAGAAAAAATTCTTGGAACTTTGACAGATGCCACACCCACTTTACCTGCTTAATAACCATACTATTACAGGCACCCTTTTCTGTGCATGTCACAAGATTTTACTTTGTTACATTCAAAATTTAATTAAGCAAGCTTATTATTAACATATGCTAATGAAATTAGCATTAATAATTACACTGTTATTTAAAAAAAAAAGCTCAAGAAAAATTCTTAAACTTTGGTTTGACATACAAGTTCACAAAATGTTAACTTTTTGTCTGTAATTTAAATAGTTCTTTGCGTACACTATTCTTCTATGTATAAACATAAAATACGTTAATCTCTCTGTTCACCGATTCTCCTTTCAAGTAGGGGATGGATGGTGTTAAAACTTAGAATCCTACAGGCCCCCACTAAAACAACGTAATCATATTTAAGAAAATATAACAAATTTGGTTATCTAATGAGTGCAACATCCCTGTACGTACCCCCTATATTAACGTTTTTTTTCCTTAAAATGAAAGCATAATTGCATCTTGCTCAAAATATTTTCTAAAAATCTTTAAGACAATATTTGTTCATAATTAACATCTAAATAATGTTCAGACAGTATTTGGAAGTCCGTTATGCTTGTGATACGTCCCTCTCTGTAGCTAAAGCAAATGACATCTTCAGGCTTATGAGGGATTACAAAAAGCCTCCGGCCATCACATACGCTGTGAGTCTTTCAAATGTCTTCTTAAAGGAAGAGGCAACCTTCAAGGACTTCAACAATGCCAGTGATGTTATATCACCTTAAATAACTAAAACTACACCACGAGTAACAGTGTAACACACTGTAATTTGATTTTCGTACATGCTTTAATTGTGTTCATTTTTATATTTTTTCTAGTGTAGATCACACACTTTGCTCCTTTGTTTCGTCGTCCACACTGCTCATCAACCTCTCTTGAAGAGGTAAAAGGTCCTTCCATACTTTTTAAAGCAATCAGGTCTGTGTTAAACTACCAAATGTCATAGAAACAGCTTTTAATTTTGTGTCAGCTGAAAGGTTCAGTAACACAAGGTATGACAAAGATATCTGAAGCACCATATCTGAAATTTGTCACCTTTTCAAACCACAAGTTGTAAACTTACTATGCATGCTTCTCCCAGCACTTGCTGATGGATTTCAGAAACAGAAGGGAGATATCTTCAGCTTTGGGGACTATGATGAAGACACACCATACTCTTTTTTTTTTCCAACATGCCAAGTGGTAAGTTAGATAATTCTCCAGTACATAATCTGGATGCTGAAAGACTTAGCTGCTGCTTCATCATCATCACAGGTGAAGTCCAAGTCCCTCGACCTGATAGAAAAGAGGCAGTCTGGGGCTTTCAGAGCCTATAGCACTAGTGGGGAAATGTGGAATAATTCCAGAGATCATGATTGCATGGAATGCCAAACAGGAAGAGATGGGACTGCAGGAGATTGCCAACCTTGCTGTTGACAAGCAGTGGACAGCAATTAATATGTTAAGGCCTTTATACTGGGATATATCTAATTTGTCTCCAAGATATGTCACAATTTCTCAAGGTATTTTAGAATAGCTTTTAAAGAAAGTTCACAAGAAGACTCCGTATAAATCATGACTTTGAACATAAGCCATGTTACACCCACATAGCACTTAGAAGTAATAAATCAGTCAGTCTTAAAGATGAGCACTTCAGTAGGTTGTTCTTGCATGTGCTGTGTCACCCTATCATCTACAAAATATTTCCAGCTTTCTCCACAAGTAAGAGAATGTCACCAATCAGCTTGCGTGTATAGTGTGGTGCTTCCTAGAGCTGGAATTTCTCAAAGTAATGTGCTGTGTTGCACTTTTAATTGGCCTAATCTTGTGTCAACCAGCACTAACTATTCTAATGTTTCACATGTGTCTCAACAGCTGTACTATGATTTGACAACAGTAGATCCTGAAGTAAGTCTTTGAATAGTTGAGTGAGTGATTATTAAGATAAAAAATTTTAAACTGATTCTGTAATAAAGTTTGTTTATTTTTCAGGCCATATGTGCGTTCTAAGGGAAGAAAGTTTGAACGTGCACGTGGAAGAAGGAAGAGCAGAGCTTTTAAGGTGTAAAAAGATGACAAACTCAATGAATGTACATTGACATGTTTACAGAGAGAATAAAGGAATTGAAAGTAGTTAGCATTGTATTGAGCAATTTTTTTAAAAATATAAACTTCAGTTATAAACAAATCTGTATAGTACTTCTGAACATCATTTGGATAACACATTCACTTGTGAGGATGCGTGTGTGTTTATGACCCACATGTCATAAATAAAAAAATGTAAAGATTACATGTTTTAGATTTGTTATTATTGCTATTTTTAAATTGAAAACAACATCGCACCAAAACTGTTATCAACACTTGTCATAGATGATGCCAAGCATTAAAAATAAAGTTATAATGAAATTATAATTTATCAGTAATTTTGTTTTAATTTGTTATAAAACAAAATATAAATCACTAAGCATTGTTGTGTAGTACAACTTGAGCAAAGATCGTTGACAGGCAACATCTCCAAGAGACGGGTAAAATACCAACAGTGGCGGTTAACAAAAACCCATATGAAGGAAAATATGGATGAAAGCAGTAACTTAGAAAAGGTTTAAAAAAAATATTTAAATAGAGAATGTTCATTGATAGTATGTTTCTTGAAAATATAGCTGTTGATTGTTTATAGAAATGGTTGAACTTTTACATTATGTTTACTTAATAATCTTACAAACTGCCATTATTGTGTATGTTCTTATAAAGTATCAATAATTCAAGAGACATAGTTGATCATATTGAAGCCTTGTGAGATTTAAGCAAAGTTGATTCTTAATTTACAGCCTTTCTTTTCTTCATTAAACAATACTTGAATAATATTTAGCAATTTCACGTATTATTATAGGTAATGTTTCAATGATCAGGGAATTTCATTCTGACCAAGATTTGGAAACCATATTTAATAGTACCATATTTTCAGATGTGATAGATGCACTTATTTTAAGGGAAAGGTTGATAAAATTTTGAATGAGGAAGGCTGGCTTTGGGTTTTTTTATTATTCAGTTTAATTTAGTGGACAAGACGGTCTGTTCGGAACAAAAGGTCCATCGTTGTACTTTGATGTTATATTAAATCGTAGGTATATTGTTGCTATTTGAATCATAATTTATTTTAAGTTAATATCTATTGTAAATCAAAAGCTCAAAATTGGTCGAAATGGCTTAAATACTATTAAATAAGTATTTTGTGTAATTTATAATAAATATACAAATATCTTAATTCAGGAGAATATGAGAGTGTAATACTACAACTTGAAATCCTAGATGGCGTTGCTCTTACCCAAAAAGCTTCGTTAAGGTCTTTTCGTTGAGAAACAAGATGGTGAGTATTTCGATGTGTTGATGTAGAATTTCAATCCGAATGAAACACGTAGATATTAAGTTCAATTGAGACAAGAGATAGTGTGTATATGCTTATTGAAGTTTATTTATTTATAATAAGTAATTATTTTTCAGGGTATTGACATCAATCATAAATACGACCGGAAGGTTGTGCGTCGAGAGCCCAAAAGCAATGATATCTATCTTCGTTTGTTGGTGAAGGTAAGGTGGTTAGGTTTCCGAACGAATATAACAGTAGCAGTGTTTCAAATTTTACATATTTTGGATATGCATGTTGCTTTATAAAAATATTAAAAAACTACATGTTCCTTATATTATTAGTTCCTGCATTTATTAATATATTTAGTACTGGGTAAATATGTAAATTGTAAGTAAGCAATTCACATGGCATTCGACCTGTGCGAGTCTGATTCTCATTTTTAACCACATAGTCTTTCAAAGACTTAGGCTTACCGTTCTAGTAATAGGAGTTAAGTACACTATACCGTATAAACTAAAATACAATTTAATTCAGTTGTTACGAAACAAAAACACATTGATACTTAATTTTGTTCTGTAATACTAATTATAGTGGATGTAAACTTTATTTTTAGGCTTACTGTATTTCACTGTAAAAATCTTCTCTCTGTTAAGTTTAATTTAACAGGCTAATTATTTATTGTTGGTGTGGTTTATTCTCTTTTTTTTTGATATTTCTTATTTACTTTTCTTGAAGAAGGATTTTTGAGTTCCCTTGTTCAATATGCTTATAACTTTCAATTTATGAAAAGTAATTTTATTTAAGAGGATTCATATTCGATGTAGAATTTGAGGAGTTTCAGTACTTCTACTGCTTTTTTTTAGGGGGTATTACATTAGTTTTCAATTATAAGAGTTTCCCTCCAACAACAACAACAAAAAAAAGGTAGTGATGTGACTAAACCATAGTAACTAGGGTGACAATCCATTAGTTCTAGGGCCCATTACTCCAAAGGTTCAATAAATGCAATAGGTCCAAAGATGCAAGTTTTTTTTTTAAGTTAAAATGATAACTTGATTGTTTGGATAAACTTGGAAAATTTTATGATAAAAATACCCCAGGATATGACCTAAAAGGTTGCAATTTTTTGTGAATGGATGGATGGTTATCATCATTTGCCCAATGTTATTGTATGCATGTATAGTGTTAGCATATTTATGCATCAGGATTGGATTTGGGAGTCTAGCTCTTCTGAGAGAATAGATATTCAAGATTCTTATTCCATAGTGTTTTGGCAATAAATGTTGTATCACCAACTCATTAAACATGTTTAAAGGTTCCAGTCAGTAAAATGATCTTGATGCCAAGCTAATGCAATGAGTACACTACAATGTTTATTCAAATATTTCTGTTGTTTGTATTTAAAAATGAGAGCAAGACATCAGGAATGGCTGGTTGCCCAAGCCTTTGCCAGGATGTATCATTTAAACTTTTCATTTGAGATTGCATTCTATTTTAACTTGTATAGCGAAAACCAAAAACCTTTGGGATACTTGGCAGTAACTAGTATCCCAATTTCAATGTTAAAACTATTTTTATAATCCTATTTAGAAGTAAATGATGAAAAAGTTTTAATGGTACTTTAATTATGAATACCCCTGTGCATGGATCAGCCTATGTGTAGAATTGTGACTGTTATTTGTAAAATTTGAATCTACTTATAAAAATTTCAATATTCATATATTTGCTATAAAATACTTCAAATAAATAAATTATATTAGTGGGTTAAGTTGGTAAAGCAAAGATTTGGAAACCTAATTACAAACTTTTGTCAAAAAATTGTTTTTTTGTGATTAGATTTTTAAATTCATGAAATTGTTTGATGTTGGGGTACATGCTTTTTGAATTTTTCTTAACATGTTGGATAGAGCGTAATGATGCAAATTTGTGTTTAAAACATTTTCAGATGTGTCAAAAAATCAAACTAGATTATTTCTACACATATAAAAGGTGTAATTCCTTTCCCCATGCTTTTTACAACAAATAAGTACATTCAGCAATAATGAATGTAGCTTATTTACTGTAACAGGCCTTTAAATCAATCTTATTTGGTAGTAAATTGTCAGAAGTGTAACAACTGAAAGATTTTTAAATTAACAGAATGATTTAAGTATCTAAGTTTAGTTTCACATTATACATTTATATTTAGATTACCTCTAAATAAGATTAGATCAAATTTTATACTTTAGTAACTACTAACAGTGGTTTTAGACTTTCATTATATTAGATTTTCACAAGTTATTTTTAAGTGATCATTATGGATGCTAAATATTAGACATAATGATCACATTACAAAAACTATAGTGTTTGTTGCTTTTGTATCTCAATAGTAATGTTTATAAATTTATTACAGTTGTATAGTGTTTGTTGCTTCTGTATCTCAATAGTAACGTTTGTAAATTTATTGCAGTTGTATGTTATGATGTGAAAACAAAAGTATCATGATCTCTATCATATGAAAGAAACTGTAGAAATCTAACTATCTATTTTGCTTTGAAGTGAAAATATATCATTATTAATTACTTTTGCTAAAAGCAACATAAAATTAACACTTGTATTTGATCAAGAATCCATTTTTTGATGCTAGACTGTTAATGTCATCATTCACACATGCATTATGACAAGTTTTCTTGTGCTATGACTGTTAACACACAGTAGCTTGAAGACATTTTAACACAGTGTGAAGAAATTCAATAATATTCTTGAAAGAATGTTTGGATTCCAAAAATTTAACATCAGATGTTGTATAATTTTTGAAAACTTGGATTAATATGATAGTTTTAAAAATACATTTATCAATAGTTATAGAGACGAAATGTTTGTTTGCATCCTAATTCCTCCAAGCTTATTGGGCCAATCTCAAACAAAATTTGTATGTAAATACTAAGAACTATGGGGGGTCAAATTTGAAATTAACTTTATTTCTATTTTGTAAAGCCTGTTAATTACTCCCAACCTATTGAGTCAATCTCAATCTTGGCAGGTTTTTGCTTTAGACAATGTTGAATATTCTAAAGGGATTCAAAGTCAAAGTATGAAAGTTGCTGGATGTAGTTGTTTACTCACTTTTCTACTTGCGCCTATATAAAAGTTAATTATTTTTGTATAACTTTTTTTATTTGAATGATACTTTATGGAAAAAAAGGTAAATTTATATTTTGATTGTTATATCTCAGTATATTGGACTTGTTAATATTTTCTTTATATTTTTCACAGTTGTATCGTTTTCTTGCCCGACGGACTGGTGCAAAGTTTAACAAAATCATCATGAAAAGGCTGTTTATGAGTAAAACTAACAGACCACCTTTATCTCTTGCACGTTTAGTAAGTTTTCTTTGTTACAGTATCAAATATACACTGTAAATTTTAAGGACATAGAAACATGATTTTAAAAGTACATTTATCCTATTTAAAATGTTTTTTTTTCCTATAAAAATATGCCATTATGAAAATTTGTTGCTTATTGATTTGTTAATTGTATGTAATTAGATGATTGGTATCAGTTAATGATTTTTTAAAATCTCCAGTTATCAGCAATCATTCAGATGACTTTTTATGCAGAAACATGACAACTTACTGACATTTGATCCTTTCAGCTCCAACAAACCTTAGGTCTAACAGATTTGACATGATCTATGGACATTATATTTACTAGCAGAAATGTTGCCCTACTGGCAACTGATTGTGCCAGTAATTATTAACTGTAGTATTCATACCTCATTGAAAAAGTGAAAGTCTTGTTCTGAGGAGAGTACTTTTATTTAAGATTGTGTTCTGTGATAAAGAAATGGTTGTTGCACATATTGTAGTTATTTTTCTGTTTCAATGTTGAATATGCAAAGTACTGAATTTTTTATTTGTGGTGCCATTAAATAGATGGCCCTACATTGTATTTAATATTTAGGTCACGTGCGTAGATACATATATGCACACTACGTCCATTATAGTACAATGAAAGAAAACAGTTGTAATGTTCAGTCTGTTCAATGCCATTATATAAATAAGTATTCAAATGGAAGTAATGCTTTTGAAGTAAAATGTTTTTCTCTCTCTGTCTCTTGCTTTTTACTTATCCATAACCATTATTTGCAATCATTTTTAAGCTGTGATGTATTCACAGTTGCATAAAAGTTTTTCAATTTTCAACACATATACTGATTGTTAATTGCCACACGTTAAGCATAAGTAGTAAGGTAAATTGTGCACCTGAAATATAGAGAAGGTTCTACAGTGTTTAACCCTTTCGAGGTGGGTCATGGGTGAAAGGCCGTGTCATCTCATTGTTGATTTGCATTCAAAATGTTATTGAACTACTATTTCATGAATTTATGTCAACAAGTTTGGTATCAAACTGTAGATTATAATTCAAATTTTAGTACTATATATTACTCAATTTCTTAATTTAAGAGCAAATATTAAAAAACCATAGATAAACATGATTTTTGTGTGTCACGTGGTATGTTGAATGCAGCACTGGTTCAAATTAGATGTTTGTGAAGTCAAAATACTAAGTCTATAGTTTCAAACAAATTAGAAACTCAAATTACAGACATGAAAAGCTTGAATATAAAATAAGAAGGTCTTATCTTTTCTATTTGCTAAGATTTGCTCATGTAATAAATCAAACACAGTAGCACCCTGCTCACTTCTTTCCATTTTTGGAAACTCCCTTATATACACTTCTATATATGACATGAATAACCAATCGGAAGCTCAGAATGTCCCCCGAGTGGCTTTCTTGGGCAATTTAACAGACTTGGCACCATTTTTTTTCTTGTGAACCAATATTTCAACGAGGTAGGGTTTCTTTAGTCTGCTTGAAATTTCATATTTTGTTTTAGACTAAAATACATCTTAATTACTAAGCTTGATAAATTACAGTGGAATCCCATGGTATTAATGTAGCAATTTATATTTTTTAGTTATTTAAATGTATATATAAAACCTAAAAAAATTATTTTTCAAATCTTCCACATGCAAATTTGTTAAAGGTTTAACAACAGAATGCAAAGGTCGTAATTAGAAGAGATAATTGTTTGCTTTACTTCTTTAGTTACTGTTTAAGAACTTATTTCAAAATAACAATAATCTATATACATATATAATGTATAATAATTTTACAAAATAGTAGTCTACTAAAGCACAGCCAAGACAAATTACTTTGTACAAACCAAAGGTCAGTTTTATGTTATTTGATACAGTAACATGAGTGCATGTGAGCCGCATCCTTGTAACTTCTGTATTGTTAGCCAGGCATGGCTGAAAGGTCCCTATAATAAAATTAATAAATGTATAATGTTATGAGATTTAAGCTATTTAATTTAAACATTTATGTTTTCGTGTTATAATTTCTGTTCATTCTAGAATGAAAAAGGTATAACTTATATTTATTTCCTAATTTTTTTATGGTAGTTGCGAGATCGGTCAAATCTACCAAACCCGTACAGAGATTAATTACTGAAAATAACAGATATCTGAACATTATGAAGATTTCGCATGTGAAATTTCCAAATTTCTTATATGTATAAAAATATTTGTAATCTTAAAATGAGTATTACTTTGCATGATAGATAGGTAACGTGCAAAAAGAAAAAAGAAGACATGAGAAAAACAAAGCTTTGGAAACCTTAAAACTTAAAAAAAAATTTAAATTTTACATATGAAAGCATTGTCGTGTTTACTGATAATCTGCCAAATTTTGTTAACAATTGATTATTAATTAAAAGTTATAGCATGAAAACTATAACAAGCACAAAATGGTTACGAGATTGGGACTGAGCCCATGCTGAAAGAGTTAAGGCTGTGATATGGTTAGCAATTGACCTGTCAGGCTGGGAATTGATGAGTGGGAGAATTTCATTCAGAGCTGAATTTGTTGGAAACTGAGCTCCAAGATAATAATTTGGAGTTAATTTATTATTGAAATTTTATTGTCAATTCTATCTCAAACTTCAACCAAGAAAAAAACTTAAAATTCATGAAAAAAATTTCATTTTAATAATCAACTGTTGTTGACCAGTTGTGATTTTTTTACACTAATAAGCAAATTGTATAGTATTAAACCAAATAATCGGCACATTATTGCTTTATAGATAAGTAAGCGTTAGAAACTTGTATTTTTTCCCCAAGTGTTCTAGTGAATGTTTTGCTCTGATTATGAAATAGAGGCTTTAGCTTTTAAAAACTGCTTTACAAAAAAGAGTAATCATGTTTGAGCAACACAAATACCCATGCAGTTATTTATTATTTTTTTTGTGATAATGTCTCGAAGTTTCTAAGTAAGTAGAACCTTCAATGCTTTTTAGTAGGCTTATGATTGTTTACCCTATCTGCTTTGTTAACATTTTAGGCATACTTGAATTTTCTGTTGTGAAATAATTAGAATGGGTAGATCCACCAATATTATGAATATCATCATAACTTACTGCAGGTTTCTGAATCTAAGGGTTGAAGAGATGTTTCCACTTTTTATGGAATGAGGTTATATCAAGAGCAGCTTGTAACTGAAATCCAAACTCTTAATGATAAAAATGGGAGATTAATAACTAGGAAATAGTATAAGTAATTAATTTAGCAGAAGTTATTGAATAAGTTTTTGTTGCTGCACTTTTTAAAAGCCACTTTGGAACTGTTTTGTTCACAAGCCATTAAGCATGGGCTTGTGTGTTGTAAAGGGCTGTGAATTGGACATTAGACTGACTCTGTGCAGACCAAAATTGCAGTCACTAATGAAATTCTAAATAGGTATGCTTGAGATTTTTTTGTTAACATTGCAGCTGAAAGTAATATTAATGATATTTTGTAATCCAGATCAACTTAAACCTAAAAGATAATTATCTCTTTACCTGGAGTATTGTAAGGAAGGAATTGTGAATCTGATGTGCACATGATAGTTTTTGTTCCAAACATTATCTTGGGGCCATAGATGCACGTGTCACCGCAGAAGCCCTGAATAATACTTATAAGTACATATGTGATTTTATAGAAGTAACAAGTTTTAAACTGTACTGGTCTATGTGCATTTTGCACTTATCAGTACTGATTTGTGCTTGATTGTAAGCTTGTTTGGCTATGGAATGGTGTATTGTCACACTTACTGATCAGTACTGAATTGTTGTAGACTAATAAAGAATTGGTAATTGCTGGTGTTAGTCTTTTTTCTTACCAAAGCAGTTTTATTAATGTTAAAGGTCATTAGTTGGAAATGAGATTGGTTCTATTCAGACAGTGTAATAGTCAATAATGAAACCAATTTTATTTATAGTTTTCATTCAGGGTAAATATTATTGAGATATATGGACAGAAAATAAATTGATTTCAAGTTTTTCAAATCTAGTTTGTTTCTCTTGTAGCAGTTTTAGATATATGTATTTATCTTTTATAGGTTCGTATGATGAAGAAACCTGGAAGGGAAGGGAAGATCGTTGTTGTTGTTGGAACTGTCACAGATGACCCTCGTATTTTTGAAATTCCAGCATTGAAAGTAAGATTTGATATACATTAAATTACTTTAGATGTTTTGGATTTATAAGGTGGTTAAGATAAGTTTTGAATATTTCAATTTTTATATAAATATTTAGGTTTAGTAGTTTGTTTAAATATATAGTTTGTACAGTTTAGAGAACTTTATAGATAACAAACTAAAAGTTTATTTAAGTAAATATATTTTATTTCAGTAGTTAAGTGTACAAATGAAAATAATTGACAATAGTGGGCATATTAAACTAATTTAAAACTTAAAAAATTACAAATTATTTATTCTATTAAAAGAGAAATATGTAGGAATACTATTTTTTGTTTTACTTTTCTCCAGCTGTGTGCTTTACATGTGACTGAACGGGCCCGAGCTAGAATTCTGAAAGCTGGAGGAGAAATCATGACTTTCGATCAGCTAGCCTTGAAGACTCCTCGTGGTAAAGGAACAGTTCTCATTCAGGGTAAGTATTTAGTAAAAAACAGTTTTCATTTTAATTCAGTGTTCTAATGAAAGTTGCAGTTTTAATTTGTAACAAGTTTTTCAAATTGTATAATTTAATTTATGGCATAGCTATAATGAAAGTGGTAAATATTCTAATGATAGGCTCACATCACATTCAGGAAGAATTAGCTTTTGTGTTAGGATGAGTCAAAGTGGCATAAGTGTGTCTAACTAAAAGTTGATAAACTCCACAAAACTGACACTTTGACAAATTAAATGATAACTTTCCATACGTGTGTATATAGTGAGTTGAAACAACAGTTTTTTTTCTCTCTCTCTGATGCCTCTTGGCTTCTAACTTTCAGAATTTATATAAGATAGCTTCTTATGCAATTTTCTGTAAAATTAAATTTTTGTTTTCAATTTGACAAATGGGGCTCTAACAAAGGTTTTCATGCATAGCTCTCTCAAAAGTTTTATATTGATTTGAATACAGCTGATGAATAAAAGGACATATTTTTAACAAACGTGTACACTCGTGCTGTTGTAAAATTGAAGTTTCGTTTCAAAGTAAGGCCATGTTTAAAAATAGTGAGAATGTACAGCCTTACAACAGTTTCTATATGATCTTTTTAACTAAAGTTACAAACACTCAGTCTTGAACTACATTTTGGATATGTATTTATGAATAGCAACTGGGGCCTAGAACTTTCCACAAACTACGAGATATTATGATGTATTAATACTCGAGACAAACTTACAAGGTTCTGAAACATGATGCAATAATACAACAAGTTATGACAATTGAACTGCATAATGTATGATTTGCATAGTTGTACAAACAAACCTGTGATAAACTATCACTTCAAAAAATAACTAAATTTAACAATTGTGCTATACTTAAATTAAAACAGTTGTGTATATCTAACAATGTTCCAACCATAATATGGCGATAAAAATCTTAAAGTCTGCAAATTTTGTTAGATGAGTCAGTCAGTGTATTAGCAAAAATAATAATTTCCCAAGTCATAATGTCAGAAAAATCAGTCAGTCTGCCCCATTTTCAGAAAGTCAGTCAAGTTACAGCAAACAGAAATATTAAACATCATCTAACTATCTAAAGTTTAAGAATCATTGCCACAACAATGAAATTTAATTGTTGGAGGGACTACAAAGCAAAGCAGGTTTGAAAGACTGATCTTTTTTTTTTTTCTTGTTTCAGAAACTTAAATAAACTAAAAGTGTATTTTTTGTTTATAAAGGTACTATATTTTATAACTATAATTTATTGTCCTTTTTAAATGAAAATACAATGTAATGCCTAATGGGCCATACTTATTGTAAGATAAATTTGCATTTTAAGATGTAAGCATGGGTGTGTAGTTCATAAGTTCATTATTAAAGAATGTCTTAACAAAGAATATTTATACTATATACCTTAGCTAAGAATAAATACAATTTGTACTATATACCTTAGCTAAGAATAAATAGAATTTGTACTAAATACTTTAGCTAAGAATAAATAGAATTTGTACTATATATATCGTAGCTAAGAATAAATACAATTTGTACTATATAGCGTAGTTAAGAATAAAAACAATTTGTACTATATATTGTAGCTAAGAATAAATATAATTTGTACTATATATCGTAGCTTAGAATAAATACAATTTGTACTATATATATCGTAGCTAAGAATAAATACAATTTGTACTATATATATAGCTAAGAATAAATACAATTTGTACAATATATCGTAGCTAAGAATAAATACAATTTGTACAATATATCGTAGCTAAGAATAAAAACAATTTGTACTAGATATCGTAGCTAAGAATACAAAAATTTAAAAAAGGTATTGTTATATTGGTTTTTCTTTTGCTTCTTAAAAAGCCAAATGTAGATACTATGGGTCTTAGTAAAAGATTTGGGTATATAAGAAGTTTGAAAGAACTTGCAAGTTTTAAGCTACATGTTTGAATAGTCATTGTTATTAAAGTTCTATATAAACTTAAGTTAAAAGATTTGGGTATATAAGAAGTTTGAAAGAACTTGCAAGTTTTAAGCTACATGTTTGAATAGTCATTGTTATTAAAGTTCTGTATAAACTTAAGTTAAAAATCTGTAATGTTAGGAGTGTTTGTGTGTAACTAGTATATAAAAATTAAAGTGTTCAAGACTGAGTAAAATCCACTTCAGGATGAGGAGACATACCCGAGGATGAGTGGGTTTGAGAATTACTGTAAAGGGGGGGGGGGGCTAAGCTTCAAAATGTTGTAAAGAACTTGCTAATAATTTTTAATGTAAGTTTCAACAAATGACATGATAAAGCTGCACTTCAAAGTTTATTACAGTGATTTTAAGAATATTTTTCAGGTAAGTAGAGAGATGGGAATTTTGTTGTTGGTGATAGTGGATTTTTATTATACTGTTGTCTTCTGAAAGCTAGAAATATTTCTATACTCCAAGAAGTTGGATAAAACTACTTAGCACTCGCAAGCAGAGTAATCTATAGTAGATTGAGTAATAATGTTCAGTGTAAAGTTGTTAATTGTGGAAGATTTGTGTTTTTGATTGGGTTACACAATTGCTTCAGTCATTAAGAAAGTAACAAAGAAAAAGATGTTAATAATATAAAATGGATTAAAATTGGTTGGAAATATGCTTTTAAATCAATAATAAATAGGTTTTTTAGTCCATTTTTAACACTTAAAATACTGTTTTTACAAATTGGATACTAAATCAATTTACCCAGGGGACAAGCAGACTAAATATATTATTCAGTTTGCACTTACAACCTCGTTGGTTTTATAGAGAAATATATTACCATAAAATTCCCACTTCACAACTGTGATTGAAACTTGAGTGAATAAAAACTTCAGTCTTTATTATTATTTTTTGTTGTTGTTGTTAAGTAAATTTTTATTCGTTTTAACTTAGACATATTTCCAAATGTGTTTGTAAGGAAATTGTGATCATTTTTGTGGCACTTTATACAGGTCCCAGGAAAGCACGTGAAGCTTGTCGTCACTTTGGAAAAGCTACAGGAGTTCCCCACAGTCATACTAAGTATGTCTCTTTAATTCTTACTATATATACATTCATGTTGATTAGTGAAAGTGATGGTAGTAATCATTAGAAGATTGTCTTAAACATGATTCCCACAGGTCAGGGAGACTGGAAAAAAGTCACTGAATTATATATTGAGTGTTCTTAGTCTGGGAGACATCAGGGAATTTTATTTTACAGACAAAAAACCAGAAAACTTCTGTGAAGTTCATGTGATTCAGTGATGATTCTATGACATAGATGGTGAAAAAAAAAGATTATTAGGGGGGTAATACAGGCTAAATTTGGAAGCATTTACCACTTTTGGGTGTAAAATTTTCAGTGCCGAAGTTTGAAAAATGTCATGAAAAAGTTAGGCCAGAAACTGAAAAAAATAAAAGCAAAATACAAAAAATAATATTAATAAAGATGGAAATTTGGACTTATCCCAAAATTCATCCAATTAGATGCACATAAATATAACATATTTAAAAGTATCAATTTTTTTTCACTTCAAATGCCCCTAGAACCCCCAGTTCGATTTCTCAGCAAGTTTCCACTATTTGTAAACTTTCCTCATTTGTGCTTGATTACTGCTGCTCAAATTAATTTTGTGTACATCAATCTTTTTCATATAAAGGCAGCTGTAATAGATTATGCAAACAATAGCTAAGTTCCCAGCTAAACAGATTGTAAGAGCTCTGGAAATGCTTTGTTTTGTCTTCCTAAATGTGATGGAGTATCATTTTACTACAATCTTAAAAGCTTTCAACAAGTTAGAGATAGGCTGTTTCCATTGTATAAGTTATTTTGATCTTAAAAATTTTAGTGCCTTAATAAATCAGTCCCCATGTTAGTATTCATAGAAGGAACATCTAATACCCTGGTATATTAAATCATTGAAATGTTTGTGTTGGAAAGATTTGAAAGATGTAAAATTGAAAACAAACAGTTTGATTCTCTTGGTAAACCTTGGTAGTTCAAAGATAGAACAAATCTTTTTTGGAGGGTTATTTTCTTATCTGTACTTACATTTGTTTAAGTAATTATCAGAAAGTGAGATACACTTGTCACTCCCACCTCTAACATACTGTGTTTCAGAATTGGCCAATAAATAATTTTGATACTTTATCTTATTATAGAAAGACAAAATTAAAATCTACCAATGGTGTATAAACTCATATTTGTTTTCACTATGGTGTAAAAGACATCTTACTCAGTTTGAAAATTTCTGTGGAGCTGTTAAAATGGAGTAACTAATGGATTTTTAGGGTGCTTATGCAATAGTTAGAAAACCAGTTAAATTACAATAGTTATAGGATATTCTTGTTTGTTGTTATTTTGTGTTCTTGGGGGCATTTTTAAATAAGTAAAAAATATTTAGTGTACCAGAAGCATGATTGTAAAAGTTTAAAGCTTGAATTTCACCAAGGACTGACTGTTACGACAGAGGAAGTCATGTGACGCTGGTAACACATGATGAGTTTCTAGAAGGATCGGGGAACATCACGAATAATCCAGTATTTGCTATGCGCCCTCTATTTTAGTATATAAGCCGGCAAATAAAGTTTGTTTGTTTCTGGATTTCGCGCAAAGCTACACGAGGGCTATCTGCGCTAGCCGTCCCTAATTTAGCAGTGTAAGACTAGAGGGAAGGCAGCTAGTCATCACCACCCACCGCCAACTCTTAGGCTACTCTTTCACCAACGAATAGTGGGATTGACCGTCACTTTATAACGCTCCACAGCTGAAAGGGCGAGCATGTTTGGTGTGACGGGGATTCGAACCCGCGACCCTCTGATTGCGAGTCGAGTGCCCTAACCACCTGGCCATGCCGGGCCTGCAAATAAAGTGACGGCAATAATTGAATTGCAGACAGAGAGATATAGAAACGGACAATTGAGTGCGGTAGAAAGTAACGTGCGTAAATCGTTCATTGTGAATTATAGCGTGTGTTTAAGTTAAAGTGACTGTGGAAATTAAGTATATTGCAAAGTTGCATTGAGAAAGAATAAACTAGTTTTATTTAAGAAATGACTTGTATCGCTGAAGTCCTTCGGAAAGAATTTCTACGGAAAATTAACAAACGAACACAGACGTAACAATATTTTTTCTTTAGGTACTGAAGATGGAATCTGTAGAATTCCGCAACGTTGATCTGCGTCACTTTCTGTTATAAATAAACAATGTTGTTGGCTAATGGAAAAGGCTGCAGTTTTTGTTTGTATGTCAGTAAAAACTAATTAAATCACATGAACATTGTTCTAAACGTATTAAATTAGATATTTGTTTGTAGTTAAGCACAAAGCCACACAATGGCCTTCTAGCACTGTAAGTCTGCAGACATACCGATGTGCCACTGGGGGGCAATTTTTGTCGGTAAAAATTCATTAAACTAACTTTTCGAATTATAGAAGTTTCATTTGAATATAAATATATCATGTGGCCATTAATTTTAGTGTTAAATCCAGTTATACAGTATCGAAGGCAAAAAACTGGTCTTTTTGGTTTGATTGTCTTATTTTGCATTTGTTTATCGGTGACTATAAAATGGATCCTTCCTAGACTGTGAGCAATGAAGTACATGTAATTTTTGCATAGATTTACTACTACAGAACTTGGAATGATTGAATAAAATGTTGCGTGTTCTTTTGGATTATTTGGTAAAAATAATGCCAAGTCTAATCCACGTAACAATAGTTAATTAGTTTATTTCTTTTAATTTTCTATTGTGTTTCTACAAGCTATGTTCATTTTGATACAAATTGTAGGCCTAAGTTCACAAGTAACATTTTCACAGATAATCGACCTAGTAACGGAGTATACACAATAATCTTCACTGAATAACTTTTCTGATGCTGAACTCTTGTATGAAATACTGCAGTCGTTTTTATATCATAACCTTTCACATACCATGCAAACATTCTCGATTATTACATCTTCATTCCATTAGCAAACTTCTAAATTAAAACATTGAAAATACAGCTCACAACACTGTTCCTTCTTCTTTTAAACAATCTTAGTACAAATATAAAACACTTCACTAAACTGTCTATCCATCAAGTATTTCTAGTACTTTCTTAGTTTATAGTTATGGTATACAGATGGGATGGCTTCTTGTCCCTTGTCATCACTTGCAATGTTGTTACTGGCGGAGTTCACCCTGGGTAAGTGGTGAATGAATTCACTAGTGGTTCCATTCTTGATGATACCCTGGAAGTGGTCTCGACAGGAACCCTGGGATCCCCAGTAGACTGACTTTCTACTGACAAATTCTCTGTAATTACCAAGTTGACCATTCTATTACCAACATACTTCCAAAAATCCATGACAGTGGATGATCTTGACTTGGATTTCTATCCCTCTGGATTCTGTAAATCATGTTATTAATTCTTTGCAGTACAAAATATAGCCCTTCCCAACACCTGATTAATTTTGGAGTTTGCCCTTCCATGCACCAGGGATTCTATAGTCGCCTCAATCTAATCCAGTCTTATTAACATTATAGTGTCTTTTCATTTTAATACAAGCTTATTTAAGCCTTTTCAAGGTAAAGTAATGTATGACATATTTATTCCTCAGATCCGTGAGATATCTTCCAACCACCAATCCCTCAGGGTGATTGGTTCTACTAAACTTCTGTTCTCTAGCAGTATCTTTCTTCCTAATTTATCTTCTTGGTGGTACACTGACTGCCCTCTTAGTTGTCACTGGAAGATCAACCTCTGATGTAGTAATTGTCATATAGTATACAGGAATTTTGTTATCATAGACTGTGAAGCTATTTATTATAGCCTAACCTGGTATCCATATCTTCACTTGAAGTCAGTTCCAAACATACACCTTTCCTCAATGTCAGTTACTCGTATATCCTGAATTGTAGAAAATATTCTGACAGTAAGGATAGCTTCCAACTTTCCTCTTGCTATTTCCATCAATACAGCATCTTTGTTCATCTCTGAAGGCAATTTCACACCTGTTACCAAATTGGGTCGAACTATTGTAGCCATAGAACCAGTGTTGATCAATAGACTACAAGGATTTCCATCAATAAACCAATGGACTCGGGGAAAAGTTTCCTCAAATAATGAACTTCTTATCTCAATTGGGGAAGATGGTGTATTTCCAGCTGAATTTCGCCCCATAAATTCAGATATTTCCTGTCTTTCTTAATGTCTGGTAAGCTCTTCATTGCTCTTTTGATATGATTGGGCTTAAAGATTCATCCCTTAGGGTATTATATGTTTGGTGTATTAACAGTTGCTGATTCCTCACAGCCTTGGCTGTAATAACCAGGTAACCTACATCTATAACAATTCCTTGTTACTGACATCCTTTGGAATGAGTTTCTACTTCATACAAACTTTAATCTACAGTTTTTCGCAATATCTTCTTTTGAAATACACTCGAAACAGCTATTTTCTTGTGGTTTATTCATTCCATCTGTATAACTATCCCTGTGGTTCATTATTTCAGTTCTAGATTATTGTCGGGAGGTTGATGCCTCAATCTACAGAGTCTGATGACCCTATAACTTTGAAGTGGTGTTTTTCATTGTTTATTTGTGAATTTAATACATTCAAGTTTCATTACCAACTGCAAGCTTCTTTTAAAGATGTACACCTACTTTGTCTCAACCTAATTCTCATATTATCGTCTATTATGGCACCTATAACTTGATTACATGCTAACGAATCCATCCCTTCATGTGGAGCAACTGTATAAGATAATTAGGCAGCCTTTCCAAATCTTCTGGAACCTCAGATAAGGTCTATTCTTTCTTTTGTATCCTATTCCAGAAATTTGGTGTGTCAATTCAAAGCTGTTGGTTAAGGCACATACCAAAGTTTGATAGTTGTTATAGTTCTTAGCTGGAAAGTTTTTAAAGCCGGCAAAGCGAATCCTTTTAAATGTTCAGAAAGATGAATAGCTTGTTGTTCACTATTCCACCCAGAAATGATTTTGAACTGAGCCTGGTAAGACTCCCATGGCACCTTTCCAGTATACTTCGTCGGTTTCTTGGCCGGACTTGATATGTCTCTTTTAACTCGTTTTAAATTCCCTTCTTTTATCTCATGATCTTATTTTAATTTTCTGTCTTATTCCTCTAATTTTCTGTCTGAGGGACTACATCATCCTAAATGAGGTAGGTGAGCTATTTAACCATTTTTGTTGTGTTGTGGGATTAGTTTTACCTTTGTATGGACTATTGTTCTTTTTTACATGCAGCTCAACCAGTTTCTACTGTACAAGTGACAGTCAGACTGCTGGCCTCCTAATGGCGACATGATGTCTAGGAACTTGCTTAACTTCGGTTAGAGTGCAAAGCACGTGTCATCATATTTTGTAGACGGACATTCAAAATTGAAATGAATCTCATTATATTGACTTGTATGAATAAACTTGGTATCCAAACGTAGATAATAAATCCAATGTGTATATTATATAAGTTTGATACCTTAATTTACTAAGAAAATATTTGAATAAAATCTTAAACTCACTGTATATGACAATCGTTACGTAAGTTCTCTAAATCTTTTGTTTGATACCTACTACCTGTTTTTAAAGAATAAAGACTAAAGTAAATTAATAATAATATACTATGGATATTCCCACGAGAAATAGAATTTTCCCAGGCTTGAATCTTCTTTGTCTATGAAGCTATCAATTTTAACTTCAGTTGAGTATTAAAATGACATTGCAAGTTTATTTGAAAAAGTTATTTACTTTACACAGCAGTGTCAAATGGTGAAGTTCATGCAGCTTGGCATAATAAATAATTTTCCATGAATGTTCTAATCTTACAACGTTGCCTACTACAAATGGGCCTCTTTTCTATTTTACTTTCTGAATAAATCTCAGTTAACAAACACTTTTGTGTTGAAAATATTTGAATTTTCTTTATACCTGTGTGACATTAGCATAAACTAAAATTGTTTATGGATTTAAACCTAAATTAAATCTTTTAAGCTGGCTGAACCTCACGAGATATTATTGAGTTTACAATCAAAATTATTGTTAACAGAGATGGTATCCAACTAATGAAACAATGCATTTTAATCATTACATGTGTGGGAATATAAGAGTACAATGTGTGTGTTCTACCTTCTTGTTTTAATATAATATTTTTTTAGAAATTAATCAGTTATTGTAGGAATGTGATCTTTTCACATAAAACATTGACAAAAAAGTCATTAAGTTTCTTATATGCAAGCTGCCTTTATTTTCTGTCAATCTTACGAGATAACACTTGTCCTGCCCTTGGGAGGGGGGGGGGGTATGGTTGTTATGCTGCACAATGTTAAAAATTACCACAACAATGCCCTCCAATGTTGAGTCAGGCAATGCCTTGAGGTTACAAACTCCCTTCAGTATGAATAAGAATGACCAGTCCCATGGTAGTGCCAGTTGCTCTGGATAAGTCTAAAGTAGATAACATTACTTTTAAACACCTCAATCAATACAGTTTGGAGAGATAAAACAGATAACATTCAACTGTCCAGCATCCTAGGGAAGTACACACACTATGTTTGTGTTACTCAATAAAGATTGTTCCTTGCATCTTATATTGTGTCTAGTCTCTTTACTTTGTTCTCACACACACATTCAGTTTCAAAAAAATTCAGAAGTACTCTTTGGTAAATATCTTGTTGAATCTTCTGTTATTCTATGTACCTACCTTGTTGCTCAAAGTAAAATACGTTTTTCCTGAAAATACAACGTAAGTAATAACAGTATATTTAATTAGATATACATATTATCTGCTTGATTTTTATTAAAGTAGGTAGATTGCTGTTATCAGAA
>NW_013670307.1:25591-29706 GCF_000517525.1 Limulus polyphemus
TATGACATTTTACTAGTATTCATAAGTCTTCCTAAAATGTTCAATCTATACATACCATTGTGGTAGGTGTTTGATATATACTTAAAATATGACATGATCCCTAGCAAATATTGACTACTGTATATCATGCAAAACCCTCAGGTTAACAATAAGTTGGTTTATGGTATGCTAAAAATTATATAAATTTACAATTTTATAAAATAAGAGCTTTACTGAAAGGTTTTTATAGAATGTAGGAAGATGTGAAAATAAATAATTGAATTCTAAAACAAAGGTAATGATTTTTATTGTGTACAAGCTACATAACCTTTAGGAAGTTCAACTCAAGCTTAAACAATTTCATTTAGTAGTTTTTTGCAATGCAATGAAACCAACCATACAACAGATACATCAAATCAACACACCCAGGCATTTACGTTTATATAATCATCTATAAACTATCCTATATAATATTTACAAACACACTAGGGTTACACTGAGTATATCTCACATGCTTCAAAGATGTTTTATGTGATATACATTAATCAGAAACCATCCAGAAGGATACTCCTTTCTCTCTTGAAGGATAAAATTTGATGCTCATATAACAAGAAAAATATTCATTAATTATTTATGATTTGAGAGATATCTAAATACCCACAGGCCTACCTGGAAGAACCCCTAGTAGTGTCACACTTGTATTGAAATTTTAAACTTAAACAGCACATACTGGCTAAATAGTCAAGATATCCATAGAATTAAGGTATAGCTGTCCTTTATTTTGAACTGCTAGCTAGCAGCACATGGTGCCACAAGGGTTTTGTTTAGCTCTTTGAGACAAATAACAAAATTGTCAATTACTTTTACAATATACCCACAGCTGAGTGTGTGGAGCATGTTCAGTTGTGTCTCAGACTTTGGAACCTTTCATGCACAGCCCAATATGCTAGCCACTGAGCCATATCCAGTACAGTATCACTTATGAGATTCAGTTATTGATATAGGTTTTGTAATTAGAACAATACGACACACTAGCCACAGGTTCAACCTAACAATATCTTACCAATACTACCCATTGTTCTATCCAAAGAATATTTTGCATGCTACCTCATCACCTAGCTGACAGATGCCACTTATACATGTAGTACTTGAAAGAATCCACGATATCACTTGCATGTCTATATGAAATTTATTGCTTACACTACCCTCAGGTCCACTTACGAGAAATCACATACTAACAAAAGATCCATATGTTGAAAGTTTTATATGGCTCAAAAATATTTCATATATTGCCTGTTGGTCAACTAACAAAAAGCCCAATTTATAAGGGCTAACTCACAAACAAACCTATCATTTCACTTGCAGAATATTTAATAAAACTTTCACTAATAAATACAATGATATCTCACATTTGCCACCAACAGGTTTACTGAAAGATATTAAGTATACTATCCATATATCAGCAGGAAATACATCTAATATATGACACTCCTGCCACCTGGATAATATCCCTTTGTGTTCTAACCATAACATATCTCACTTATTGCACAAACATCTATTGCTCAACGTTATCTGTATAATCTTCAGACATGGGATATTCGTAATCGCATACAGCTTTGGGAGTATTCGAATACTTTGGTAGGGAAAATTAAAGTATTCATAATTAAATACAATGACATAGTATTCATATTTGCTGAATGATTTAGTGAATACTTAATACTGTCAACTTCTGTGCTATTCAAATTTCTAGACTGTCATTATTACATCCACATCATGTTAAATCTGGTCAGTACTCTCCAACCACCTTAAAACTATTGTATTACACGATTATTAATCCACTCTAGTCACTTGAGATGGCTACTAAATTTCTTTCAGTGGTACAGGAACACTTCCTACTGATAGATCTAGTCACATCAAAGCAAAGTGTAAGTATTATGTTTGTTTGTAATTAAGCACAAAGCTACCCAATGGGTTATCTGTGCTCTGCCCACCACAGGTATCCAAACCTGGTTTCTAGAGTTGTAAGTCTGCATAAATATTATGAGTGAATTATTTCTACTTCAGAAAAAAACACTTCTAACCTGCTGACACATCTGAAGATAAGCCTTCTTATAATTTTTGTTTATATGAACTATATTCTATGTAAATAATACAATATAAGTAAACTAAATTTCTTTTGCATGTTAAACTATATATATTTTTTATTATTTTCATATACTTTGCATTATATGTTTTTATTATCATTATTATAAACTATATTTTACAGTTAAATAAATATTTCATGTTTTGAATTATATTCATCATTTATAATTATTATATGTTTTTTACTTTAAACTATATATTGTGTTATATATCAGAGATATGCTTTTGTATTTCTAGCTCAATCATGAGGCAGAGCTACAGAAGTCTACATTTGGATCTGGTACTTTTGCCCAGATGTAGCAGCCTACAATAGCAGCATACTGTATATAATCAACTAAATATAAGTCTACACACCCTTGTCAGATGCACATCACTAACAAACTCGTCAATTTTATTGCCAGTACTCTGCAACCCTTCTCAGTGGTGGAGTCAAAAGATTTTCCCAATTATATTCTTCCCAGTTGCAAGCATCTGTTCACAACATTGACAGAGAGCAGGTTTTGATGAAAGCCAACAAAAAGTAATCTCTCTAATTCAAATTAGGACATAATGGCTGATGCTTTGGAAATAACTTTGAGCAGTGGTCCAGCTTCTTTCATGCCATCCCTGGCCACAAGCTGTAGTGTGTGGGAAAAGGAGGGATCATGTTCAGGAAGAAATTTAGATAAATTGTCTGTAAATTTAGATTCATCCAAAAGTTCATCTTCTGAGTCACTATCTGTAGATGAGCTAGCACCATCTCTCACAATAGGTAGTGTTTGTGGTTCAAATCCAGGCAAGCAGAAAGCCTTGATAATGTTGGATGCATTATCAGATGTCACAAATGACACCTTGTTGTTGATGTTGAAGAGATTTATTATTTCATCATATTGAACTGCAATGTTATCAGATGCTCCTTGAAATGCCGACAGGGCAACATGACTGTTTTGCATTTTCCAGTCAAGTATAAAATTACCAGTGACTCCAAGAAAGCTATGTATTTGTCTGCTAATCCACAGTGACATTGATGTTGGGTACACATTCAAAAAATTAATGTAAGCAACTGATATACTTGAGGGAGAGGCCAGAGTTCAGTCGGTAACACCAACATGATGGAACTCAGAATAAAATGATTAAGTCTTTATTGAAGATACCCCAGGAGAAATTGGCAAAATCTAGATACTGGTACATCAAAACTTACTTTTCATGATAGAACTGTGCTTGCAGATTTGGTGACAATACTGATATCTTTTGAAGAGGCAACAGATTTCACCCAAGGTCAGAATATCGTTACCTCCAGTTATGTAGTGCCATGTGTTTATGGGCTGATGACTAAGATTGACAGCATGTAGTCCAGATATAATTTCAATCTTGTCTCTGCACTGAATAAATATGTTCATGCCCGGCTGAGTCAGTATGAGCAACATAGTGCCTTCTGCTTGACTGCAGCATTGTATCCCAGATTCAAACTTGACTGGTGTTTCACTAGACCTATGGTCTATGAATCCAATTGAATGGTCTTGCAGCAAGAAGTCAAGAAAGTTTCCTCAACAAAGTCCTACAACCATGGAACCACAAGGGGAGTGTAAATCCTCCCCTCACAAAAGAAGTAAGCTCTCTAGTTTCTTTGCTGTAGGAAGGTAAGTGTTGACCTCTGTATCCTTTCAAGAAAACATCTACCTCATCTTCAAAGGATACAGAGGTCAACACTTACCTTCCTCAGTGGTCCTTACATTCCTGAAGAAAGTAACTTTCTAGATTATTGGAAGATCGATGAAAAAAACTTTCCCACCCTATCTTTATTAGCCAAATGCTACCTAAGTGTTCCAGCATCCTCTGCCCCCCATTGAGTGTTTCTTTAACACTGGAGACAAAACCCTCAGACCTGATTGATGTCACCTCACTGACAAGATATTTGAGAGACAGATGTTCATAACGAACAATGGACAGTTTTAAAATCTGCCTCCTTAAACAATTTTTTTCTTAAATAAAGTATCATAATCTTATTTGTTAAA
>NW_013670307.1:30462-33052 GCF_000517525.1 Limulus polyphemus
TACCTAAAGACTATGGCTTACTTGCTCCTCATGACCCACTTTAAAAACATATTATTTAATACCCATATGGATGCTTGGAGATGCTAACAAATCATCATGAAAGATGTTCAATACAATATCCTCTTGTTGCATGATATCCTTTACTTTACCTTCAAGCTCATCAACAAAATACCTGATACACTGCCTATAAATCTACTCGTACGATGTGGTATTCTCTTTCCCCACATCCAATTAGATAACCTTTCATATACAGGATTATCATAAACTTTGTTGGTCTAATTTAACGTCCATAACTTTAAAATAATATTTTTCTAGTACAACAACCTGTATTTAAACCTGAAAAAAACAACTATAAACTACATCCAGATTTAAGATTTTTTACATACAATGCTTATTTTCTGTATGGGCCAATACTATAGTTTTTAAAATTATATTTTAGCAGAAGGATATACTGCTTGTTCAACAATCCCAAAATTTCACTCACAAAACTTTCTAAATGTTAACCATTGCTTGCATTTTGAAAGATACATTCACTGTCCATAGATTTATGTGATGAATATACTCTGTACCTATGTGTGAACAGAAGAACAAGAACATAAACAAGTCAGGTGCTGGAATAAAAAATCTGTATCTTGCTTTCTTCTCTTTTCTTCATAATAATGTGCTGTATTTATTTAAAAACCATTGTATACTACAAAAGATGATCTGTTTATGTTTTTGTCAGACAGCTTTTCAGCTTAAAATATACATATTTTGTAAATGGATTGTTCAGGTTTCTCAGCAGTGCAAAAACACTGTATCACTGTTAAATAAAATGTATTATGTTTTCACTGAAATATTATCATTTAATTATTTAATGATATTATTATAGTAATTTCTGTGAAACTGATATATTTCTAACAAACATCCTGTTCTGTGATAATTACTTACCATAATTTTTTCAATGAAGAAATAGCTTTTATCAGTGGGAGAAAATGATCATCTTTAAACCCACATCCCTCTAGTTCTAAAACCTCCAGATTTTTGGTTGCATGAAGTAGCTGAACTAAACTAAATACCAGGAAAAGAAAAAGACGGTATTGTTCAGTAAAGTGAAAAATGGCAATTATCAACAGCAGAAAATATTTCTAGGTGTATAATCTTAACATGTAAAATTAAACTAGCTCAAGTGACAATATATAAAAGAACAGTTAACTACAAGTATTTTAGGCATAGATTTATTGAACAAAATCAAATATACCTACCGAATAATTACTTTAAAAATAGTGCTTTTAAACATACCAATATTGAAGAATACAATAACTTTAATGTGTGAGTTTGATATAAAAAAAAACATTGATAAACTATGGATGAGTAAAATATATATATACACTAACAGGATGAATCTGTCATCAAAGAATCCTCAATATTGTTAACAAAAATTTATAGCTACCATTTTGTGATATCTAATAATAAATACTTTTCCATGAATGTTATACAGTAGAAAATAATACTTCCAAAACAAGTAAAATGTTTAAGCACGTACAGATAAAATCTTGCTTCATTAAACCTTTTTTTTTTTTTGTGACCTGGCATTTTGTATTTCCAGGAGTGAGGGAAGCTTGACAAAATCTGAAATATTGTATATTTGGCTAATTTATTGTACATATTATTGAAGAAAAGTCTTACAAACCATATATCATTGGATTAAATGTGAAAACTCCCCATCAAAACATACCCATATGGTTCCTGAAAATACAAATAGCAGGTCTATCAAGTTCTACACTGTGGTCAAAGAATTAGTGTGTTGATTTTCCACTACCCACCCAAGTTATATAACATCTACCACAGATCTACACTTAATTTTTTATTATTACTTTTATGCATTCCATTAGGAATCAATAAAAGGACACTTTTTAACATAAACTTTTTACATGAAAGAGCTGGTAAGTGAAAAGGGACTCCGTGAACGGGACTTGAAGCCCTCTGATTAAAATGGCCAGTGCTTTATCACTGAGCCATCCAAGGATCTACGATTGTATGTACCTTGTTATACTTCATACTATGTTTGTCTACTTACCACAATGTATCGTCCAGTGATATGTTTCCTCATTACTCGGAATTATGATTGTATACATATATTATTGTAAGTTATACCTTGTCAGTCTACCTGATCGTATCATCCAGTGGTATGTTACCATGATATGTGGAATCTATGATTGTACATGTATTGTTGTATGTTATATCATGTTAGTCTACTTACCGGATTGTATCATCCAGTGGTATGTTACCATGATATGTGGAATCTATGATTGTACATGTATTGTTGTATGTTACATCATGTTAGTCTATTTACCGGATTGTAGTGTCATACATGTTTACTTTAGATGGTGCAGTGTCATTCATGTTTACTCTGGTTGGTATATTTTTATACATGTTTACTTTGGTTGGTGTAGTGTTATACATTGTATGTTACATCATGTTAGCGCACTTAACTCAATACATCATTTACCCCAACATTCCATCTAACATAACATGGAATATATTACAGTACTTATATTTCACACCAGGTTAATCCACTTTATAAAATATTAGGTCGTCAAGAATTTAA
>NW_013670307.1:33910-51226 GCF_000517525.1 Limulus polyphemus
GAATTTAATGTCCATTTTTTTACATGAAAAACCCGAACAACTTATATATCAAAACAAAACATTTATTAAATGAAATAGTCTCCATTCTTATCAATGATGCTTTTCCATCTTACAATCAGGCGGTTAATGCCCTAATTAAAGAAAGCAGGAAGATGAACAAAAAAAAATAAAGACAAAAACAAAGAACCCAAAAATGTCTTCTGCTACTGTACACACAATCACTTAATACGCTGTTCTAAATTGTGTGTATGTGTATTTGTGTGTGTGTGTTTTGAGCAAAATCTGATAAACAGATAAGTTCACTGTTATAAAGCTCCACTTTTTCTCTCTTTGAGAATTGATCCATGTATGTGTCAAAAGACATTTCAAATATAAAGCAGAATAATGGAGATAAGTGCAAGATGTGAAAGAAAATTGAGTGTGAAGGCAGGTTTAAAGGGGGGAAAAAAGACAGACAGTTTATGTAAGGTGAGGAGTTGAAGTCAGTTATACTAGTTTTTTTATGACAAGAATGGAAGAACATGAAAGGGGGGTGGTAGGGTGCTCCAAGCAGTTCAAGCAATAAATCGCTAAAGTAGTTTATAGTGGCAAGTTTGTTTTTGTAATTATGAACAGCAGCCATAGAATTAAACATACTTTTAATAATACTTTAATGTCTTTTATTACATAACTGTTTTTACCGTATGGACAAACTGCATTTCAATATTTTTGTTTTGGTTTTACTGACAAAATGACCGATATAGTTATGTATAGTTGATTTACATTTTTACTGCAAATATCAAATATATAGAAGATGATCCATGGAAGTGTGCGGAATTTCTCTTTTTAAACTTTTCCACGGATTTTTGCACATCTTTCCATGGATTTGGACTACTTCCAATTACAGGATTCTGCAACACATAATAAGAGTACATGAGTACAGAGGTGTTTTATTAAGTCATTCATATGCACGCATTATATAAAGGAAAATAGTAATATTTGATTGGGGAATGTTGTCAAACTATTTTAGACGCCCTGTATTTATGTTTCAGCATCCATTTGATGTTTTAAGTTGCTGATGTCTCCAACCTGGAGTTCTCCTTTAAGGAATTGTGGTGAAAGACTAGACTGGGTAAATTCTAAAACTTAAAATCATTGTAACTTATAATTTAGGAAAATTTTTTAGTGTTAAAATTCCTGAATGACAGTCAAGGAATTTTAGTTTTAGGGATACTAGCAGTTTAATTACTAAAGGAGAAAAGTTATTTGTTTTTACGATTTTGTAGATAGCATAGGCATAACTCGGGGCTGTTATCATTACTTTCTATTGATAAATAGTGGTAATAAAGCAAGTTCTCTTTCTTCAAAATGTTATTGTGTAATCTGTCTCTATTAAAATAACTTCAAGTGTGATAACTCCCAGGTTATATGAAGTGTATCATACTTGTTACACAGAATACAATACCACAGTGGTCCATATTTCCAAATTAATGAAAATACAGATTTAACTAAACAAACTCTATTTCACTGTATTTCTGTCACATTATTTATACCATAAAAGAATATAAAAACCCTACATCTATCCCCCATATTACACAAACAAGAGAAAATACCAATATACAGCAAGAAGTCATACCTGCTCATATAAATGAAGAGCACATTCTCACCAAGATCAAGTTCCCGGAGAGTAAACCTATGGTTACTGGTAGAAATATACAGAAGGTCACTTTGTGTCAATCTGCAGGCTGACAGCTTTAGATACTCCAAGCTTTGAGGAGAATCTGTGCTTCTATTGCTACTACTGGCTGTAAACTTCCCCTCTTTGGTTGATAGAAGTTCTCTCAGACAATTTCCCACTCTGTTGTTGCTGAAATCAAGTCTTTTCAGATTATGCATAGAGGACAGCATTCCAGAAACTACATCTCTGACATCAGGGTTTTCTGTTAGGTTTATAATGTTGCAAGAAAGGTCCAGAGCTGACAGATTCTTTAAACTGCTAATCTGAGGAGCCAGAATTGAAATACCGCTTGGTAACAGAGAGTTGTATTGAAGACTTAAGCCAGTTAGGTTCTGCAGAATGACAAATAGTCAGATAATTGAGCATAAATTTACATTAACTACTTAACTCAAATATAATCTTAGTATTTCAAGCCCTTATTGAAGTATCATTGTTCACCTTATTCTCAATCCCAGTTAATTATTATAAGTTATTTGCGTTTCTACAGATATTGTTTATGTTTCACCATGTACAGATATCATTCATTCTCAAGTTCCATTTATAATATTTTTTTTATTAAAGTGAATATATTAACAAAAGTTGAAAATTATTGTTTTCCTATAAATGTTTAATCTTTATTTGACACTCCACATACACTGATGACAAGAAAATTAACTTGTTCCTCAATTAAATGTGATAAATCTGAAATATTCATGTTTTGCTTTTTTATATATCATGGTAAACTATATAAATGAGCTATGACACAATCAAAATCCTGAAGCAACATTAACAAATAAACTAATTTTAATACAACAAAAATTTGAGTATTTAACTCACTTAAACTATAGAACAACTACTTGGCAAGGAGTCAATCTTTCACAGAATTAACATGAAAAGGGCAAATAGGCTAAGATTAAATTTTCAAAAGTATGATCTTTTTACAAGTTTGAAAAGTGCATTTTATGGTTTCTCCTAAGGGTGTCAAGTTTCACATTTGCTCATAAGAGTGCCAAATGTTTATTGGAAAAGTGTTAATAACAGTGTATGTACACTAATAGGAAAAATGGGAGGAGGTACGCGTCCCTTCTGTTCTATGTGCATCTAGATGAAATATACAATAATATTTTATGTGAAATTCTGTTAAAAAAATATACTGAAATAATCACATCCTGCAGACTTGGCTCCTTATGTAACAATGAGTGTAGCAAAAAAGAAATGTACACATTTATCTTAAGAAGATATTGTCTGAAGGACTACACACTATGGTGCAGTAACATGAAACAAGTTAAAACTATCTTTTCTACTGTCATTCATGAAACCCAATGGTAATAGTTTTACATAATAACATGTGCATACAGAAAATGATTTTTTGTGAGCACTGGCTGCTAGGGCTTTTGGTTCCCTAGTTACAAAGATAGTGATTACATTCAATACACCATTAAATGTATGTAATACATGTGAACTGAGTAATGAAGCACATTATGCTGATATGACAATAGGTAGGCAAAGAATGACTTATAAATGTAAGGAAGAGTTTTATTGATGGTGGAGCATACATGTTTCTGAAGACTAATGTTCTTTCAAAACATAAAGCATGTTCCACCACCAATAAAACTCTTCCTTATGCTTGTAAGTCGTTTTTTGCCTACCTGTTAATATGTGAACTGACTATGATGAAGAAGTCTCGGTTCATCAACCAGTTAGAGTTTTAGGTGTGCATCAGTTTACCTTGGTTTAGCAGAAGCTCCAACCACCTAAAGAATCACAACCACCTCCAACTATTAAACCTCAGAAAAATTATTTTAGTTGAAGTGTTTAACAAAGCTGTAGCTATGTTTATGTTTTAACCATAATACTTAAAGCTTTATCCTAACTAGTTGTAATTTCAAAACATTTTAGAGAATTTGATTATATCTAATGTCCTTATTACTTATAATATCTTTTAATTAACAAACCTTTTATTCTTATTATTGTACTATTAAGATTTCAACTACACATTTCTTGATTCAGTCAACTTGTATCAATTTCCAAGTAAGCATGTGGATCCGTATACCTTTTGTAGTGACCAGATGAGTTTAAATATGACAATCATACTTTTAACACCTTAGTTTTACGAAGAAGTAAATAACAAATTGAATAAAAAATTCATTAATCAAAACACTTAAAAACAATAGCTCACTGAATATATTTTCCAGACACAAGAATATATTTAATATTATGAAGTTTCTTTTACAAGGTTTGTTATTCTCTTGGTAATGTATTTTTCAATTTTATAGTGTTTCTCTCAGTGGCATAACAAGCATTTCAGGGGCCCTGGGGCAAAGAAATGATTGGGGCCCCTTTTTTCAGAAGAAAAGACCAGATCAGGCCTCTAGGCATTGCAGGCCTCGGGGCAATGCCTGCCCTAGTTCCTCCTTTTATGTCAAACTTAAATTATTGTGGTGGAGGGAGAGTTGTTTCTACAAGCCAAAGTATATGTAACAGTTTCTTCTATGTGTAACATGTTAGTCAAATTTAAATTATCATTACTTTCTACCTGTTCCTAAGTGGATAAGCCTATCTGAAATCGAACTGATTCAGTTGGCCAGCATTAAAACATACACTTTTAATACAGCACAGCAATAATACTTTGGCTACATCTGTTAAAGAATTAACCAACCATTTGTCTAGAGCTAAGAAACCTTTTTGGGCATCAGGACAATCTGACAAGACTTTCAGTTTAACTTGAAGCACAACAGGTTTTGTGTTCTCTTGTAATTATTGTACATTTGAAGAGAATTGTATGAACTGAAGTAAAGTATGGAAGTGTGTGTGTGTGTGTCTGAGTAATAACAATAAAAATAACATTTCTCCACAATTTGATCCTTGGGATAACTGTCAGGATCAACCAAACCATTATGTAATGATGTTGTCAGAGATGGTGTAGTGTGGAATGATATCAGCAGTGCACTGAATGGTGACATGGTGCTTAATTACCTTACTATTAAATAGTTGATATTCATGGTCTCATAGGGCAACAATATTCTCTATAATGTTAATATAGCATTCAAGCTTCCCACAAGCAGCACAAGGATGGAGCTGGAAGCCATAAAGCAAGCTCTCCTTTGAAATGCTGAATGGAATGACCCACAAAGAGATAGTGCCCCACCATATCTGCAACTGACTCAGGGTTGTATTGCATAAATTTAAAAGTGGATGGCCCCCAGAAAGTAAACCAACTGCATGATAAAACCATCACCTGAATTTATGTGCTAACCCATGCATGGGTAAATTTAAACGAGGAAGTTGACAAGTTCACAAAAGAAGCCCCTACATCAAATATAACACAACTTTACTGTCAGGATAGTGACTTCCTCTGTTGAAAATGGCAACCACGGAAGCTCTTTATCAACATTCAGAGGGAATGAGACTGCTGGAAAACGAAGTACTGTATGGCGTATCTATGAAAAGCAAAGGATGGGGAATTAGTAGGATGCTATACAGCTAGAAGGCCACTGGTAACATCAATAAATTAACTCTCTTCTACATTTTGGCTGGCCTGCACCAGATGAGCCAGCACAACCTCTGGGAGTGTCAACTGGTACTCAACTCTCTCGACTATTAAAATATATACAAAACTAAGTAACTGATAATGGAGTCAAGTCAAAGATTCTTCTGAGAAAGAAGAAATTGATAGTGATAGACTTGTTTCTTATTTGTTCTGAGTTTGTGATAAAAATAATATATATTATCTAATTTTGTTATTCTCTTCATACATCATCATGAAAAGAGCTGTCAACTTTGTTAGTGAAAAAATCTTAGCCAATAAATGCCAAAGGTAAGGCTGTGAAGCTCTGGTATAAAAGGTGTCTGAAAGCATTATCAGAACAAATATATAAAAAAAAAAAAAACTCAATGCAATATCTATAATTGTTAGAATCTGAAATGTGTGTGTTAGGAATCTACATAAAAAAATTGTATATTATAAGACTTAGAGGAAGTTTTATTTCTGAATTCTCTCACTAATAGATAGTAATTATTAAGTTTCTTCTCAGCTGCTTATATTGAGTAGAGCTGAAGATGAAGTGTAAGTGAGAATTCATGAAATACAACGTTTTTGGTTGTCAGTTAGTAGCTGGCTCTTACCAGAAAAATATGGCTTACTCTCCTCTTAATTTAAGCTTGCAATATACATTTGCAAGTTCCATATTCGAGTAAGCTTCAATAGATAGGCAAAACTTCCAAGTGCATACAATCTACATGATATGATCATGCGTTTATGTGGTGTATGATGTCTGCATGTAACAAGTGCTAAATGTGTGCAATTAATATTACTTTCGATCAGAGTAAAACTAAAAATCAATCTGGTAATGAGTACAGCTAATTAAATATACCTTCCTTATGTTCTTGCTTATAAAAATTAGAATGCATTTTTTCATTGTTCAGTCTACATGTTTGAGTTTCCTATATGTATGTGTGTGTGTGTGTGTGTGATTCATTCTACATGCAACATGTGCTAAATGAATAGAGTTCACTCTACATGATATGAATTTCATGTGTATGCACTGGTTAATTTGGAATTTTGAAAGAGGTAGAATTCCCTTTTGTGATCCACTTTGACATTCCAGTCAGAAGATCAGGAACACTAATGACATGAATATTCAAAAGGCAGAACTCCATTCCAGACCAATCTGCCACAGTTTAACCCCTGGCTGTAGGTATGATCCTACATACATGTAACAAGTGTTAAATGAATACAGTTTAGTCTACACATTGAGTTTCGTAAGAATGTATGATCCAGCTTACAGGGCCACCAGTGCTAAAAGTATATAGTTCAGTCTACATGGTGTGAGTTTCATGAGTAGGTATGATCCAGCCTACTTGTAACAAGTGCTAAAAGTATATAGTTTAGTCTATATGGTGTGAGTTTCATGAGTAGGTATGATCCAGCCTACTTGTAACAAGTGCTAAATGAATACAGTTTAGTCTACACATTGAGTTTCATGAGTATGTATGATCCAACTTACACGTCACAAGTGCTAAAAGTGTATAGTTCAGTCCACGTGGTTAGTTTCACGTGTACAATTCAGTCCACGTGGTTAGTTTCACGTGTACAATTCAGTCCACGTGGTTAGTTTCACGTGAACAATTCAGTCCACGTGGTTAGTTTCACGTGTACAATTCAGTCCACGTGGTTAGTTTCACGTGTACAATTCAGTCCACGTGGTTAGTTTCACGTGTACAATTCAGTCCACGTGGTTAGTTTCACGTGTACAATTCAGTCCACGTGGTTAGTTTCACGTGTACAATTCAGTCCACGTGGTTAGTTTCACGTGAACAATTCAGTCCACGTGGTTAGTTTCACGTGTATAATTCAGTCTACATGTATCGAATTTCATTTGTATGATACAGCTTACCCTTAACATGCATGTATGATACAGCTTACCCTTAACATGCATGTATGATACAGCTTACCCTTAACATGCATGTATGATACAGCTTACCCTTAACATGCATGTATGATACAGCTTACACTTAACATGCATGTATGATACAGCTTACACTTAACATGCATGTATGATACAGCTTACACTTAACATGCATGTATGACACAGCTTACACTTAACATGCATGTATGATACAGCTTACACTTAACATGCATGTATGATACAGCTTACACTTAACATGCATGTATGATACAGCTTACACTTAACATGCATGTATGATACAGCTTACATTTAACACAAGCTATATGTGTATAGTTCAGTCTACATGGTGTAATTTTTGTTTTTATGTGTATGATTCAGTTTACATATAGTAAATTTCATACGTTGTGTGGTTTGGTTAATCTTTGTCTAGTATCCTGTGTTATTTAAGTATAGCAGTGGTCCTTCCTCGCATGTCACAACCTTTATGTCATTAATTAAACAACTTTATTATCTATGTATGTAAACTAGGCATCAAAATGTAATTTATAATCTAAATTTTGATATTATCTAATTTTAATTTTTGAATTTCAAAAGGAAATATTTAAAAATTATCAATCTTCATTTTCTATGTCATGTGATGAGTCTATGATCCAAATTCTCCACTTTATATTTTTATGACTTCAATAATATGCTTCTACAGTTCCAAACCAATTAGAAACACTAATTATATATAATTACAAGCAAGAATATAAAAATGAACTAAACTGAAAATGTATTTCCGATAGTTATCTCTTCTCATAAAATAACTTTTCTCGATTAGTACTGCCCTCTATTGACACACATTTTCAATGCTTGTCATTAGCCTTTTACCTCCAGCTTCTGAATATTCCCATGTAAATGATTATGCAGCAGCTCTCCACCAATAGGAGCACAACACAATCCCTATCATAACCAGCTTTCTCTCCACATTTGCACTCATCAATCACTTTGAGATTGGTCATAGGACCTACACCATATATCACCAGAAGTGGGGAGGCTGGGTGGGAAATGTGAGAGGAGGTAAGTAGCTATAGCAAATACATTTTCAGTTTAGGAAAATGTTAATATTTGATAACATATCTTATTTCCAATCACAAAACAGCTAGAATCACAAATTGATTGAACTGGTGGATTGTACATCAGTTCCATGGTAGGCAGAGGATCACCTACCTCTTACCTCGAAATGGGAATTGGTAGGGAAGACCAGCTTCTTTGTCAAAATCCATCTCCAAAATCTGGGAGGATGGTAAGAAGGTGGAAAGCCCTGGTGGGGTGACATTTCCAGTCAAAACAAAACCTGGCAGTCTGCCATATATATGGCATGGTACTACAAACAAAACCTGGTGGCATCTGGAATTGTGAATCAGGTATGCGGTAGGAAGCACTATACACCATCGACACCACAGAATGCCATCACCCTATTATCAGCTGAGTGGTACGATGCATCACTCGGAAGAATAGGCCTCAATGGTCCACCACCCCAGCAGCTAGAAATTGGTAAGTGGTAAGGACTCTCATACTCCACTATAAGAAAGGAGGAAAAAAATGCATGGGAGAGTCTGAAGGACAGCATCACCCAAGACAGTGGCACAGGTAACTGCAATACCCTATTTTGAAAAGCAGAGCTACCACATGGAGAGGGTCAATCAACAACAACAACATGCAACAGCATCTGGAATTGTACATCAGGTCTGCAGTAAGAAGAGTCTCAACACCACAGAGAATCAGAGATGGGCAGCAATCCCTGTCTGCTTTACTCATGATAGTCCATGAGTGTACAGTATGGGATGAACATATTTACGAAGCAAAAAATCACTAGAGAGAGCCACTAGTAGCCCTATGGAATACCCTATCTCAATGGTGTGCGTAATCTAATCCTGCAATGTAATAGGTCTGGCACAGATGACAACTGAACAAAGATACACAACCAATACCTGGCAGTGTCTGGAATTGTACATCAGGTCTGTGGTAGGAAGAGCTACAACATAATTGACATTGAGCATGGTCACAGGATGGATTGTGTAGATTTAAAAAAACAAAAAAACAAACAGTATACCTGGTCAGGCACCACTTACCACAGTGTAGTATTCACAATACACTAGTAAAAAGGCCTCTGTAAATAAAGAAATAACTAAAACATAGTACTCACCAATCATAATGCCAACGTGGAGTATAAGATGGCGACTGGAGGTAAATGAAAACCGTTGAGCAAGAAATGGCCACGTGATGTAAATAATGTGAAACAAAGGAATGAGGTGTAGTCCACATACCAGCCACGATGATGACCTCCAAAGGTAGTGAGGTGAAGGATTTGATGAGAAGATACCCTAAAAAGGCAACAATCCTCAGGCAAAAGGGAAAAGCCTAATTAACTGGTAAATTAAACCTGTAAGGGAAATGGGGGAAGAGGTCTAGGACATGGAAGGATTCCATTGAATAAACAAACAGTTACAGGAACCATTGAAGGTAGCAGTGCAAGTGAGATACCATCAGAAGGTCCAGACCAGACACAGGAGGGGGTCAGGATCTGAACAGCCATAGATTTGGGAAATGGAGGATAATGAAATGGGAGAAAATGTGGAATTACCCTTTCTATCAGCAGAGGTCTTGGGCAAAAATGACCAGTCAGGGAAGAGAAGAACATTAGAACTGTGGAACAGCACATAGCAAATGTCAATTGCAAAAATCTCAGAAACATAGCCAGCCACAAGCCAATAACATGAGTAATATGGATTTTAAGGAAAGGTGATACACTAAACACAAAGATAAAGGTTTGAATGGAGGATGAGTGAAAGTGTGATGGACAATATTTAGATTCCAATCCAGGAGAGACACAGGGTGGGGAGAACAGAAAAAGGGAAAAGAACAAAACAACAAAGACAACACAGCAGATTGGAAAACAGATGCAAAATCAATAAATCTGAACATGCAAGATAATGCAGCTTGATAGCCTGCAATCAAGGAAACTTACAGTCCCCCATTGAAGAGCCAAGAGAAAAAATACAGTCAACTATGGTAGGGAAGGTTGTAAAGGACAATATCCCTGGCAAAGTGACTAACAGTGGAAAGTATGCCATTCACACTGATAGACAGCCAAGGAGGAAGGACATACAGGACAGTCAGTCAAGTAGGCAACACACCTTCAAAATACAGATAGTCTGGTAATGGACCTGAAGAAAACCACGTGTAAAGCTGGAGGGTGGTAATGGACAGATGACACATACTTGATTTGAGGTTGAGGAGACAATGGGAAAGGAAGGGGAGGTGATACGGAAAGTCTACACAGAAGTGGAAACCACAATTGTTCAGGACAAAATGAAGCCACCAGGAGCCCATGACATGGAGTGATCTGAATCATTGAAAGGACCCTGGGAAGAAGATGAATAAGAGGATATACATAGATGTAATACCCTATCCAGTTTTGACTGAGAACATCTATAGATTCTGCCAAACAATGTGGAACTGTAGACCAGAGATGGAGAAATTATACATTGAAATATGTGGCAAAAGCATCTACATCTGGAATACTCTAATGAGCACACAACACCCGAAACATCTGCAGATCTAACAACCACTCTGTTGGGATAATCTTGTCAGGTTGAGATAATCAGTCTATGATCAGATTTAGGGCACACAGAATATGACAAGCTAATAATCTGATATGATGACTGTAGGCCCAATAGATGAAATTTGATGTTAGGTAACAAAGATTTTGTGATTGAGTATCCCCATGCCTGGTGATAAAAAATACTACAGTGGAATTGTCGAAGTGAACCATCACCAAATGCCCCCGAATATCGGACAAGAAGTGTATTAGAACATGATGGACCACCAGCAACTCCAAGACATTGATATGTAGGGATGATTCAGCCAGTGTCCAAGGACCCAAAACCACCTGAGTATTGAGTAAGCACCTAAAGCCATAAAAGAAGCAGTTGTAAAAAGATGACAATCTGGTCAAGGAGGTGGAAGAGGAACTCCATTAGTTGTATTGATCTGAACCAACCACCAAGCAAAGTCGGCCTGTAGGTGGGGAGTCAGGGTAATAGGAGCATCTAAAAGATCCCAAATGAGGCTTCATTGGTTGATTAACACCCACTGAAGGTGATTCATGTGGGCACAACCAAGGGGAATGAGGGCTTCAAGAAAAGCCCACATCCCCAAAAGAGATGAGGTCTCTCGTACAGTAGGAGAGAGAGAAGCTGATATCCAATAAATGAATGGGAGAAGGATAGGCCTGACTGATGAGGGAATTGAAAAAACACACCCAGATGAATCAGATATTGTGTGCGTATGAGAAAAGACATCAGTCTGGCAGGTTATGAAAAAAACTGAGTATGAACAGCAGTTTGACCTGAGAAGAAGCCAAAATAAACAAGTTGTCCATGTAATGGTGGAAACAAAGGCCTCTGGCATGAAACAGTCAAGTGGACAACCTGACTACTTGGCAGAAGGAGCTGAGACCAGGCTAAATGATAGAGCCTGAAACTGATAAACACACCCCTGATGAACAAAATGGAGGAAATTCCAGGATGCCTGGGAGATGGGAATGTGTAGATAGGCATCAGACATGTCAATATTCATCATCCACAACCCAGGAGTGAAAACCAACTGAAGGGTTTAAGTAATACTCCATCATTAATTTTGGTAAAATGAGGAAATGGTTCTGGGGAAAATAAATCTATAACCAGTTGTCAATCCCCCATTTTTTTGGATACAATGAACAGACAGGAGTAAAACCCTGGCGGAGAAGGTTCCAAAAGTTCTATGGCATCTTTCCAAAGTAAGTCCTGAAATGCCGGCGAGAAACAGGATCTCTTGGTGGGAGAAGGGGAATGGAAGTGAAGGGCCAGACCCTCTTAAATAACCTGTAGGACCCATGAATCTGTTGTAAATGGTGTCCAAATATGGTGGAAATGGAAATGTCTGGCTCCAAAGTGATTAACGAGTGCAAATGTGGAGAGGATGCTGGTTACGATAGGGGTTGTGATGCACTCCTATTGGTGGAGAGCTGCTGCATAATCATTTATATGTGGATATGCAGAAGCACGAAGTAGAAGGCTAGTGGCGAGTGCTTAAACTTTGCACTGATAGAGTGCTATTTTGTGAGATGAGGTAAAATATCGTATCAGAATCTAAACCTCTTGTCCTTTTAATTTGCTGTTATATATAAAAAAAAAATTTTCATCCACCATACTGTGATTTATTGTTTTAAACAGAAAGGTAATCTGCTCTCATGGTACACATTCAGGCAGTAAAACCATAAAAATGAAAGAAAACAGATGTCAAAAAGTTAAAAGTTGAAACTGTGAAAATACTGAAAATATCAAATCAATTATGATAAAAAAAAGAATAAAAAAGGTTATTCATTTTATTTTATATTTTTAAACTTTCCATTTCTCCGTACACTGATAATTTTGCTACAGTTGGTGTTAATGCAGAGAAAATAAGAGATAATATATGAATTTTACCAAAAAATGTTGATATTTATTTAGAATATTTTAGATGTTATGCAAATGAAATATGAAAACTATACAATGAAAATAAATATTTTTATTCTTAACATGAAGATAACCTTTCAAAGTGACTCAGTAAAGGCTTCATGTATTCACAGAAAATATTTAGAAAAATACTTTATCAAAAAATCTTGTGCAAAAAAGCTTGTAATGTTTACTCAATGTTTGAAAATTTTGTAAAAACACACTTAATAAATTCAGAGTTCTAATACATATATAGCTTCAACATTTTGGGTGTTGGTACAATGGTTTGATTAGTAATTAAAGAGTTAACATATATTAAGTTCCAAATGTTTCTATAATTCAGAGTATACATATCAAATTCCTGTATGTATGTGTGTAATTTAACTGATATTAATCCAGTTCCATGTAAGTAGGATTTGGTTTGTACATGTCAAGTTCCATCTGTTCATATAATTCAGATTATACATATCACATTTTAAATGTGTAGAATTCAGTCTAAATGGTGAAAGTTCCACATCTATGTACGACTCAGTGAGTGTGTTGAAAATTTCATATTTGTGTATAGTACAATCTTTAATTATAAAATTCTGCTTTGTTTGATTCAACCTATATATGTTTATGAATAGTTCTATACATATCTGTAAAAAGCTCAATAAGTGAATAACTATATATAATTGTATAATGTTCCACATGTGTGCATACATCAGTTTCTATGAATCAAGTTTCATGTGTATGGTTCTACCCATAAATATTAAATTTTTAGATTGTATATAATTCATCCACATTTATCAATTGTGACAAGAAACAATGGTTCTTGTTAAGTATCAAAACAATAAAAAGCTCAGAAATGCAGTTTAAAAATATACCAGCTTTCATCATCTCAGCAAGGTCAGTAGTAAACAATACGACTTTCTGTTTAGAAGTCGGTCTTGTGTAAGTTTTAGTTGTAAATAACTGTATGAGAAAGCTCATCTTGAATGCTCTCTTTTAGTACACTATAAAACCTTTAACTGTGGGTTTATTCCTTTTTTACAAACTCAAATCCTTTCTCCTGGACCTTTGTTTCCTCATCATTCAAAATAACTTATCCTGACCCAAACTTTTAAAATCTAAAATGTTTTAACTTATCAAATAGAGGTTAAAATTAAGGTGAAAAAGTCATCAGGCTCTAAATTATGGGTAGTTAAAACTATTTGCCAACTCTAAAATTAAGCATACGGTATGTCATAAATTGCTTCCTTTAAAAGCAGTGAGCTTGCACAACTAATTTTAATCTCAGAATAAACCTTGATTAAATCTTTACAACTTTGTTGTCATTTATGCTGGGATGTAACTATTTTTGCAAGGTATCATGGCAGTAATATCATGTTTGGTATTGATATTTAATGTATGTACTTAGTTTGGATTAAAAATGCCGCTGAATCAAAACAACAAAAAGCATGACATTTTAGGGAATACAAGAGGTCCATTAGTCCATTTAGGCCATCCCATCTACTTCAAAAGAACACAAGAACTCAAATTCAGCTCTGATAAATTAAGTATTTATTGAGATTTCCCTTAAGCTCTAGTAACTTTACTCCACCCACTACAACTGAAGGCAACTCATTACAATGGCCAACCACTTTGGTAGAAAAGTAAAACTGTAACTCAAGAGACTCCTACCCTGCTAAAATGCATACTTGTGTCTCCTTGTACCATTATTTTCACCATTACAAACAAACAAATAAAAATGATGATACATCATTACAATCAATCTCTTCTCTTTTCAACAAGAGAAAACAATTTCAACGATCTTAACCTGTCCTTCCCAGGTATCATTCTAGTAGCCCTTCTTTGAACCCTTTCCAACAATTCAATATCCTTCTTAAGGTAAGGATCCCAAGACTGAACAAGATACTCCAAACGAGGCCTAACCTATAAACTGAAATAATAACCTATTTACTTGTATTAAATTTTTTATGTAAATACAATCCAAAATCCTATTTATCCTACCACTAGAAACAGCACACTACTTGGTTGGCTTACGAGACTGATCAAACAAAACATTGTTAAGGTTATTCCTATCAAAATTATAATTTGAATTATAATAACCAACATGCATTATCTTGCATTTATTATAATTAAATGTCATATATCAGTTATTTGCTCAACTCACCAACTGATCTGAATCCTTTTGTAAGTTTGTATTTGTATAGCCACTACTAAGGCTATCTGCCACCACCCATAATCTTGAAATACTAACCAGAGGGAAGGCAGACACTCAGCAGCACCTTACCACTAATGTCAAAGAACTGACTATCACTCTTATAATGTCCCCACAGCTTAAAGTGCAGGGAATATTTTGTGGTATTGCACGTGTTTGAACATGGGTTGCCAGCTTAAAATCCAAAGCTCTAGCACAGCATTAACCCACACCCCTTTGTAAAGAGTAGCACTCTTCTCACAGTAGCAAACCCAAAGACTTTAATTTCATCAGCAAATTTAAGCATTTTATTGACCATTCCTTTATCTATGTCCTTGATATAAATCAAAAAGAGCAAAGTTCCCAATACTGAGGTACCTCACTTGTGACATTAATCCAGTTTGATTAAACTAAATGCTTTCTTCCACCTAGCCATTCTTTGATCCAATGAGCCAACTTAATCCACACACCTAAAGAGATAATTTTGTTTAACAAGCCTTTTGTGTGTCACATTGTCAAATGTCTTCTGAAAATCCAGATATACTAAATCCACACCTTTATTCTCATCAAAGAACACGTATTTATCAATTCTCCATGCTTACATGAAAATACAAGTAGTGTTTTAATGCTGAAAAAACAAAACAAATTCATAATTAAACTGAAATTAAACCAAATTATTGTTTTGTTAAATCTTGGTTATTATTTTCTTGTAACATGTAATATATAATGAAATTTTTATCCTTGCTTCGTTTAAAATGCTCTATCTTGATGATCCAGGTTAAGTAGTTAGTACACAGGATCACCTACAAAAGTAGTAATAATTTCAAAACAAGACCCAAAACTCGAGCGCTTTCAAATAGTTGACTACTCTTCTTCTGAAGAATAATAGTCAACTATTTGAAAGAGACAGAGTTTTGGGTCTCGTTTTGAAAAAACTACCTTGATGATGTTAAGCAGCATAGTTGCTAAAAAGTTGATAGATAAATATTATTTAAATGTTTGAATATCCCTGAGGAAATGTGCAATACACAATCAATGAACTTTAAGAAACATATTTTAAATGTTTATAACTCTTTAGCAAAAATTCTACTTTTTGGCTTACATCAACATATGGGGGGGCTTTACTGTTCTTAAAAATGGAATAAGTTTTCATCTACAGGATTCAAAGCCTATCACCAACCTTTAAGAATTCCCACATACACTAATAGTATAAAAGAACATAAGATTAATAAGGAGCAGAGTCCTAAAAAGTTTTACTTTCACACTAATACATACCTCATGATCAATATGTTTTAATAAAGCCTCAAGCTCTTTATCTCTTACATTTGACACATCCAGTTGGTTAATTTGTAACTTCAGTGGAGAATGTGAGCTCTTACTAATGCTCAGTGCCTTACAAAGTAGGTTACATGTTTCTGATCCTCTAACAACAGCATCAATAGAAAGAATAACTGAAAAATATACATTTACAAAAAAATTAACATTTACCACAGTTGTGGATTTTATAAACATGCAGGCTAGACAATGATCTTTATTACACGGATAACAACCGTTCTTTTATACTTTGTAAAATGATGTGTACTTAAATTATTGTAATATGTATGATTTGTGAAATAATAATGAATTGTAAAATGGTTGTGTTGAAAATTTAAAAGTACTTTTAAAATGTATAAGTTCTGTGTCTTATACAGGTTTAGAAATTGGAAATGCATGAATATTTTTAAGGAATTTTATTTTAATGTGATATTCATGATGTTAGGAAAACACATAAATCAAGAAACCAATTTAACACAAAAATATGATACCATATAAACCCAAGTGCTTTCAAAATGTAGACCTTTCGTCTTCAGGATTAAATTGGGAAGGTGGGTAACAAAAGAGGTCTTTTTTTTATGTTAATATATGATTTATGGTCGTTGAAGTGCTCTCTAAGAGTCATTTGAGTCTGTTCTATATACTGGTGATTACACTTTTTACACTGTTTAAAATAAATGGTATTTTGTGTCATGCAGATTATTTCTTTATAAATTTTAAAGTGTTTATGGTCATATTTGTTGAAGAAAGAGTAATAGTGTGATGCATGTCTCCCAGGTGTTGTGCCTTAGTACATGTTTAATTCCTTTATTTTTGTAACTAATGGTACTCAATATGCCCTTTACACATTGCATTATACAAATCTTATGTGTTACATGATAAACACTATTGATAACCTTTGTACAAAAACACCATATTAGTCTTTAATGTGTTTTGTGACAGGAATAGTCAGTACTGCTCTTTAAACATTTTGCTATGTTAGTCTACTCTGTTTTTGTAACTAGTATTACTTGGTAATGCTGTTAATGCATTGTACCATGGAACTGTATCAAACATTACTTAATTATCTTCAGGTTCTATGCTACATTAGTTTCCTATGCTTTTGTGTTAAAGTTTACTTACAAATGCATGGAACTGTATCAAACATTACTTAATTATCTTCAGGTTCTATGCTACATTAGTTTCCTATGCTTTTGT
>NW_013670307.1:51718-55390 GCF_000517525.1 Limulus polyphemus
CATTAACTGCAACAATACGTCTACCGTGTGACTGCAGTTCAATTACTCACTATCTATCCACACACATTACCTCCTCCTCTTTTATATACCAGCGTACCCTATTTCTAGTAAGAACTTGAACATTCGCCAAAGTACATGATAGTTCTAGAAACGTTGCATCACGGTGGTCATGTGACTCGCTGACTCAACACTACATTAGTCTCCTATGCTTTTGCATTAAAGTTTACTTACAAATGCTCTTTGAACACTGTGTTGTATCAGTCTCCTATTTTTCGTCACAAGTATTACATAGAAATGTCCCTTAGAAACTGTACATGTGGCATGATAGTTCCTCTATTTTTTTTAAGACAAACAGTAGTTTGTAATTATAATTTGAGGATATCATATTAATGTGGTAAAACACTGAAACATTCAAGCTGTAACTTCTAGAGTTCTTGTATTTCTATATCACATAAACTTATTTCTCAGCCAAGTTGATGTATCTGGTTTGAACATAAAGCCTTCTTGAATGTAATCTTAAGTGATATTTTCATACACCTCTGATTCAAAATTTGTAGTGGATAAATTAAGAGGAATGTGAAAACTCTACAGGTTAATGTGATTTTATCATGATGTTTTGTATTATTAAACTGAAGTTTTTTAAAGTTTGGAGTATCCACATTTTACTTATTAGTCCCATATCTTTTTAATAATTAATACTTAGTTATTTTCACTAGAATATGTAGGAGAATAAAGTCTGGCCTGATATACATTGTTCCTCAGATGTTTTAAGTTTTCTTTGTCACGTTACATAGACATGTTGCCATAAAAATTTCTATAGCTTGATAACAAAAACTCGTAACTAATACCAGGTTAATTTTCTACATCTTAAAACAAAAACTTACTTAGCAATACATACTGGTCATTGTACCAAGTCAGTCTTTGACACATTAACAACACAAAAATAACAAGTAATACAAATACTACCCAAGTGGTTTTGAAATGGTCACCAAAGATCCTTATGTGCTGCGAACTGTTAGCAACATTGGTAAACACCCACACTGCTTGTATTAGTCATGGACAATCAATCAACTGTTTAGTAAATTTTAGTCGATCAATAAATTGAGCTATTGCTCAACTTTGTCAAATAACTCAGTTGAGGCAAAGACATGCTTTATTTACTTAGTAAAAAATATCACTTGTTTATTTATCGTGTAAACAGTTAACCAATTGCCCATCACTAGCCTACACCTCAGCTTTGTGTAAATCTTTACTATACTTTCACCATAGCTTAGGTAAGTTACGTATGCCGTGTTTTTGCACTGTACTTAACTGAAGAAAATAAAACTATTGTTTTTCTTTTTCTACACGACATCAAGTCAGATGATGCAAATAATTTTTTTATTATATATGCTATTTTCTGTTAATACTGACATATCTATAGTATAAGATTTTTAGGGATTATGATAATAATATATAGATATAATGAAATTTGATGCCTTTTGAATACATTTGGCTTCATATTAAATAATTTTGGTCAATTTTATTGTAATATGTCACAGAACCCCTTTCAACAAATTTTGCACATTTTCTTGCTGAAAATCTAACTTTCCATTGTTTAATATTATTTTCAAGAAATCTTAACACCAGATATGGAAACTTTATGGTCATTTCAAGTTGGAAAAATAATAAAAGATGCCAAATTAAGACTTATTTTTAATGGAGAATAAACAATATTTGGTGAATGCCCTTGAAATACAATTACACAGTGAAAGCATTTACTACAAATTACTAGCTATCATATACATATATATCAACTATGTGTTTACCAGAGTATAATTTGGCCAACAAAGAGAACAGTGTGTTCACAAAACTAATTCTATCACTTATAGTTGCTACCTGCCTAAAAATCAATTTTAGATTAACATTTGTCCTTACTTTAATATAATTAATATAATAAAGTTTATTAAAACCATAAAATACTAACTCTCTGACACTGAGAGATAATACAGACACTAATAAACATCAGCATGGAAAAGTAATGCTACAGCTTTTGTTTTTTACTAATATTATGAAGTTTATTAAACTGTAAACTTAGATTATTATTAACATTTTCTCTACAATCGGGAAGATCCATCTTTTAATAAAGTTGCAAAACAACTTGGTTTACAGTTAACTGTTATTCATTACAGTCTGGTTCTCAATAAAATATTTCCAATAGTGTTTTTTTTTTAATGTCTCAGTTGTGAATATTAACACATACACTGTACCAGTTAGAAAATCTAAATAAATAGTCACATTTCAACTTGACAATAACAAAGTTTTAACTCATCAAATGTATTAGCCAACTGATAGCATAGCCAAATAAACACTGTGATTCACCAAGAGAATAGTATGCAATATCTTTATAGGAGCAGCAGAAAAACCAAATGGTGTCCCCTGTGCATCACAAAAAACAATACCAATTAAGTAAGTTGGTACAAATGATCGCTGAAAGTTATAAATTTTGTTGAACAGACTAAAAACTGGTTTACATTAACTTAATCAGCTCAGAAGTACAACTATCTGAATAGAAATTATAATCTAATTACCTTATCAGTATCTATTTGCAAAACTACAAAACTTATTAATAATAAAAATATTCTGTTAATAAACATGAAAGTAATTGAGTTCAAATATATCTACAGTGATTATACACATTATCTGTACAGAGAAATATCAGCTAAGCTTTCAGATGTTATGTCTAAACAAACACATCAACTTACATGGTTCACTTCTTGATACCTTGTCTAAATTCCTATTTTGGGCAAACGATGTAGGGGATGGTGACCGATGCCTTTTCCTACTTGTACTAAAAGATGAGTTTGTGGTTTTACTAAGGAGGAAACGTGATATGTACTGTACCATCAAATCCACTGGAAAGGGAGGTAGAAAAAACTTTTAGATATGAAACAAACATTTTTAGCATAAAACAGAATAATTATTAATTTACGAATATAAAAAGATTACTTTTGAACACCAGCAAGCATAATAAGAGGTAAAAAGATTTACATATAATAACACATTCCGATTTCTTTTATAATCTGAAATGCAAAAACACAAAAACTCAGTACAAGGTACATGTATTACAACATTGTATAAAAATACAAGATTTAGTAGCTACCACAGCTTTGTATCCATTACAAACTAATGTAAGAAACCATTATATACTCATGCCATTGTACTTATCATAAAAAAATGTGAAACTGAAACATGCTTCAATAATTACTATATCTCAATTATGCAAATGTCATGAAAACATAATCATTGTTACTACCATGAATCTGTGTCATCTTAGTCAGAACAAACCATACCACAGTATTTACCAGGAACCCCCACTACAACCATCATGATATATCTATTAATGTACCCAACATAAAAATATAACCTTGTATCGACCATAAACTTTTGTCACTCATACCATTGTAAACAACAATATTATCATGTAGCTGAACAAAACATGATTTTCATGCTATTTTCCTGATCAAGAATTCCAAGCATTATAACTATATTGAACTCATAGTGCTGCACTCACCACAAATTCTTCCCAGTGTACCCCTATACGCCCATGATAACTTATAATTTCTGCCTATGTAATTATAACGAACTCTTACTTCTCTGTCAACCATAATCCTCAACAAAACAATTTGTTTT
>NW_013670307.1:56390-63201 GCF_000517525.1 Limulus polyphemus
CAAAACAATTTGTTTTATAGCAAAGTCACATTGGTGTATCTGTAATCATAATTTTTTGATCCACTGTTTTTATAACAATCTAATACCTTTGTACTCACCATGAAATCACACCAATATATTCAATATTCTCATGCCAAAATACTACATTCTGAATCAGTGCCAATGTCGACATCATGAACCCATGCCACTAAATACACCATGAATTGAGCTACTAAACATAGTATAAATCATACCAATGCATTCACTGTTCTCAATACGATGTAATGGAACTGTAACTAATCTGCTCAAAACAACCTACCTACAACAAACTATTGTAAAAACATCAGTAAGAACAATGTTACCTTTATCCCCCCACAAACTCACTTCACTGTACTCATAGTTTTCTTGCAGAACAATACTCACATTGAAGTAATAGCTGTATATCTGTATTCATACTGTACCATAAATGTATCCACAATAAACAAATTCTACTTTCTAATATGTACTTATGGTATAAAAATCATCTTAAAGTAATACATGTACGCGTACCTTGAATTCACACTACTGTACTCGTTAAGAAGCCATACTAGTGTATACATTATGATAAAATCACACTTATTCTGTATCTATTATCAACTTGAAACTATGTGAGTGTATTAACTAAGATCCCATAGCACAGTTTCCACCATAAATGTATGCTCGTATCCATCACCAAACTATGTCAGTTTATAAACTAAGATCTCACAGTAATGCTTCCACCATAAATGTATGCTTGTATCCACCATGAAACTATGTCAGTTTTATCAACTAAGATCTCACAGCAATGCCTCCACCATAAATGTCTGCTCGTATCCATCACCAAGCTATGTCAGTTTATCAACAAAGATCTCACATTAATGCTTCCACTATAAACTTGTGCTCACATCTACCATGAAACTATGTCAGTTTATTAACTAAAATTTCATAGCACTGCTTCCACCATAAACTTATGCTTGTATACACCATGAAACTATGTCAGTTTTATCAATTAAGATCTCACAGCACTGCTTCCACCATAAACTTATGCTCGTATCCATCACCAAACTACAAGCAGTGCTGTGAGATCTTAGTTGATAAAACTGACCCACCATAAACTTATGCTCGTATCCATCACCAAACTATGTCAGTTTTATCAACTAAGATCTCACAGCACTGCTTCCATCATAAGCTTAGAATGAAATTAATATGACCTCATAATAAACAATTTCTATGAACTCACTCTATTGTACCCACTGTGATGTCGTTCCACTATAACTATCATGAAGTAATGACAAAATCAAAAATCAGTGGAGGTCCTCAGTAATAAGTTACTAAAAAGTTTTGTTCAAAAAACATTCAGTTCTTAGTAACTGATGGCTAAAATTGTTCCTGTCCTTAATGTTGTGAATCCTGACTACCTTATTAGTTCTTGAGCATGTGATGGTACTTGTGCTCTTCTTCAGAACCATCTAGTTCATGTTTGGCTTCTTTGGGTAAATTCAGCAGATGTAATTTAATACATACTGAAACATGTTTGCTACAGTGCTTGTAAGCTCAAACCTGTGTGTTATCAAGCATATTTCAGTTCATTACAGATCTGTCAATAGCATTTATTCACAATAAACATACCATAGCTGTGTTGTGTTTCACACTAATATCTTTTCATTCAGTTAATCTTTACTTCAGAGTACTTCCCTATGCAAAAAAACAAAAGCAAAACAGACATTGCTGTACAAAGTTATTTATCTTGTTAATAAACAATACTGGAGTGTTTATTTGGCTAAAAACCATACTGTATTTTTCAAATAAGTGGTGCTCAAGTTACTGCGTGTGCAATGTAGTATCAACATTTTTTATGCTTTTGTAAGCCAAAAAATTAAAAACTATTTTGATGTATTAGAATAATAATTTGAGCACTTGTTTTTTTACAACCCCAAATATAAAAACATCACTTATAGATCACGTTTCACAAGTTACCTGTGGATAACAGTACAAAATGACAGAATTTTATTGAAATTAAGAAAAGTGGAATGTACCAATATCACCATTGTGTATATTCAATGATAACAAATATTATAAAAAAAATAATTGTTAGTAATATATGGTAATTGAAATAGTAGTTAGGAAAGCTGAGCTTAAACAACGAATAATTAGGGTTAATATTTAATATATGCTGCTAAATAGGCATAAAAATCTTTCTAGGATCCTTTGTTTTGAATAATAAACAATTTCTATTAAGTAGTTAACTCCGATGATTTCTTAAAAGAAGAATGTTTAGATATCACTAAATAACTTAGGCATAACTGAACCAAAGAAAGGAAAATCTACACATAGGTCACCTAACTTCATTATCATGATGTTCAGAACCTCCCTGTTGGAAATACTTGTCATTAGTAGCTATTCTTGGACCCCATTAAAAATGATAATTTCAAGATTTGTAATGTTATTGTACTCACCTTCATATTATGCCATTATAACTACTATGGAATTGTATTATTATATTCACTTTACTCTGCCAACATAAAATTTCTACCAAATTCAAAAATGTAAATCTTCAAGATTTTATTTACATATTTCTTAAAATATTTATATGCATTTCAATACAATATAACTTTTTCTTTTTATTATTATATTTTGTTAAAAAAAGCTCATTTTCCTTAAACTTTAAGTCTTACACTTGCATATATACCTGTAGGAAAGCAGCGAAGATCAAGCATCTTTAATTTTCCCACAGAAAGAATATCTGGATGTTCAATGATGCACATCAGGCTTCTAACAAGGCTGGTGGTACAAAGTATTGCATGCTGTATTTGTGATCGGTAAACCAAGTCATCATAGAGAACAGAAGATGTGCAAAAGAGTTGAGGAAGAAGTGTTCTCAATGTCAGTGAAACAGCTGGCCATACTTGCAGTAAGACATTTACAGACCGATCTCTTTCTAGAAAAGACAGGCCATATTGATTTAGGTATGAAAACTGAACTGTTTAATGTTATACAAGAAATAAAATACATGTTAAATGTCTACTTTATTTTGAAAAAAGTGCATTAAACATAAAACTTTCAAAATCTTAAGATATAAACATCTAAACTGTTTCTAAAGGAAATTTATATATTTATATTTTGAGGATTTTATGTCCTTAGCAGCAACAAATGGTTTTGATATGGTGATGAAATACAAAAATATAGTTTTTAATAAAATGTTGGAAATTTTCAAGTTCCCACCCAAACTTATCCTGGTATTTTTTAGCCCCCCCCCACTTCCAACTTTTCTTTGGAGCACCCTAGACAGAAATGCATAACTGATCTTATACTAGTGTTATTCAAGAACTTGATCCACAATGGCATCCAAGTTTCTATTATCTTGGTTGAATAACAAAAAATAGTTACATAATATAAAGAAAACCTATTTTAAGTGTAATATTTTATATCATTTACATCATGTTTACTATGGATGAAACCCAATTTACATAAGATTTCAGTAATACTATAGCCACCATGTTGTTGCTCACATCCACAAATGGCATAGATACATAACTGCAACTCATTATAAAAGCCATATAAGTAGGTAGGAGTGAAATTCTTCTGGTACACACCAGTACTCAGTACCACGACTTCGTCTGCATTTCGTCCAACCTGCATGCCTTTCATCATACTTGAGAAAAGCAGACACAACATGACTCACAGAATATTAAAAAAAAACATTAAATATTCTTCAAATGAATCAATAAATAGCCTAACAACATTAGTTCTTGCTGGCAACAAAAGCATGAAGATAAGTTCTGTAGTACCTTCGTTGTCAATAATTATTAACCCAAATGGATACTTTCATCTGGTTGTGTAACTTGTATGATTTGGTCAAAATGATGAATTTTACTCGCTGATGTGCTGCAAGCAGTATTCACCCATGACACTAGGATGTACAATGTTTATTTGTCTTTCAATGGAATAGGAAGCAAAAAAAAAAAGAATATCAGAGGTAAGTTTAGAATTATGGAATTTTTAATTTAGTGTCCTGTTCAATATATACATTTGTTTCTTTAAATCCATCAAAACAACAGTTTTATGTATTTTTCTTTTTAGTATACAACGTTATAAATTATGCACATGAGCAAAATCCTTTGTTATATGCTTATATGAGTATCCGCACTTTTTTATTAAGAATTTCATCTTTGCTTGTATGCATTTGAAACTTGGCATTCACAAAGATTACAATTAGATTTCCGAGAAAATCTTATACTTCAATGTATACCATGTTCTCCTCATTAGTAGACATGGAAACATCTGAATATTGTAAGAGCAATTAATAAGTATAGATGGCTCAAGGATCATTTATATGAATGGTCACATTATGGTGGACAGAAAATTTAACAATAAAAATCACAAATCTCTGGCAGTTTATGTTGGCTCTAACTTAAAGATTCCACTGAGAACTGAAAGTGTCCTAATCACACTCTGAAAATACAGAAAATCAACACTGTACCAAGTCCTGAAAGATATTTTTTGAGCATGTTCTCTGAAGCTGACCTATAAGTTAAAATATGTTGAATACCCAAAATATTACACATAATGATTTATACTTAACCATCCAGGAGTTTTTGGCTTCAATTTTCTGATTTAAAAAATTAGCTTGCTCTATTTGTAATTAACACAAAAGATTTTAAATTTTTTGTTTCAAGCAATTAGTTCTTCTTTAATGTTGAAACTTTTTTTTCACATTGATCAGGTCTTAGCCCATTACAAGTTGTTATTACAATCAGGGCAAAATTATTATTCATACCTATGATGTTTATATTTTCACAGCTTAGCTGAAATTAAAACTATTATTACAAGTTTAATTGAAACACTTGTATTGTAAGTTGTAATGGTATTCATTTCAGCTGTTTAAACTTTAAATTTAATATACAGATGAATTGTTTACACTTACTTTTCTCTAAAGCTTTTTTCATCATATGATAGTGAAGTTCAGAGGGCAACAGGGATGAGGCATATTTAGCAAGTAAAGCATCAGAAACTAACACCTTACAACAACATTCTTTTAACGTAGGAAAACTTTCAAAGCTGAGAATTGATAGATCAGTTTTTCTGACAGTGACATCCGTCTGGTTGGGAATTGTGGGATCCTCAGCATCATAATTTCTATACTGTATTCTAAAAAGTGCCCCCTTCCACCTAAATGGTGCTGAAAAATCGCCGATATTAGTATTCGTCATTTCAGACACACTGAACAGCACACTTCAAATTAATTTATAATTATAATAACCTGCACAGTTTACTGAGTAACTTATGTTCAAATTCAACTTCAAACTCAGTGGTCAGTAGATTTAGCTTCAAGTTTCAATGATCGAATATAAATTATAACTGAAGGTACTAAAAATATATTCATAATATATCGAAAAGTAATCACGTGTTTACAACATCCTTCTCTTTCAAACACTTATTCATTTTGACTTTTAAATAGTTTCCGAAACAATTATTCGCTAGAACTGCAATGTATAAACATTTTAGTTTCTGCACCCCCTATGTTAATCTGAAATTTTCGAACAACTCGAAAAAATATAAATAAAAACGCAATACAGATAGCAATATGTTGTAACTAAAACACGTTTCTTAGTCTAATATAACATAAAACTACTATTTTACTTTTTATTTTTTACATTAACCATATCTTAGCTAACCATTAGTTGTCATAAGCATGGCAAAATTATTATTCAAATATTTAGAAACATTAAACAAAAAGAATGAGAAAATTTGCATAAACTAATAGCGCATAAACTCTTAAAAATTAGTTAATATTCCTCTAATTCAAGTTCCTATGGAAAACGGTGCTGATTTATATTTCGATGGTAGATCAAACAGTTGGTTTGTTTATTGAATTTCGCAGGAAGCTACTCGAAGGTTATCTGCACTAACCGTTCTTAATTTAGAATTGATAGATTAGAACGAGTGCAGCTAGTCAACACCACCAACCGCTAACTCTATGGCTACTCTTTACCGACAAAAAATGTGATTAACCATCAAAATATAACGCCTTCTTTGATGAAAGAGCGAGTACGTTTGGTAACAGAATTCGAACCTGTGGCCCTCAGATTGCGAGTCGAGTGTCCTAACCCCTTATCTATACCATATTGCAGCAGGAGAGAACTGATGATTATTGAACAACGAACGTCTCACGTGCTCGACTCAGCTGTCAATTACACATTGTTGCTGTCACTTCTTGGCGGCTTATATATACAATACTACCGCATATCTAGTAGCCTCTCGAGACTTCACGAAGGGATGTGAACGTTCGAGAACGTTCGCGTTACTAGAGTCACGTGACCCCCGCTGTCGTAAAAATTATAGCGTTTGTTATAGCGCGACTGTGGAAATTAAGTTATTGTAAAGTTGTATTCAGAAAGAATAAACCAGTTTTGTTTAAGAAAGGACATGTATCGCTAAAGTTTCCTCGGAAAGAATTTTTACGGAAAATTAACTAACGAATAGAGGCGTAACATTATTATATTAAACTACTACTACTGTAATGTAAACTAATTAATTTAAATATTTCATGTTTGATTTATTCGTATATTTAATTCTACGTTACTAGGCTAAATATATTTTTTTCTTAATTTATTTTAACCCCCTCTGGTGGTTCTTTGGTAAGTAATTTATTAAGTTATGCTAGAACATGTCATTATTATTTTGTAAAAGGTTTTACTATTGTTACGTCTCTGGTCGTTGGTTAATTTTCCGTAGAAATTATTTCCAAAAAAACTTAGCGATACAAGTCCTTTCTTAATTAAAACTAGTTTATTATTTCTCAATTCAACTTTGC
>NW_013670307.1:64139-71480 GCF_000517525.1 Limulus polyphemus
ACTCGAGGCTTCACGAACGGACATGATCTTTCTAGAATCTCATGACGTGTTACTAGAGTGACGTGACTTCCGCTGTCGTAACACTATTTTGAAAAGCGGTGAGTTGCAACAAGACATAATTATAGTTTATTCTCTGTAATTAGTTATCATAAGCTTGGGTGGTATACACTATTTGTTTTAGAGTTTAGCTTGAATTTTTCTGGAAAAGTAGCGTAACACTTGTCTGACCAACAAATCTTTAATCAAATATTATTTAAACTTTCTAGAAAAATGTGATTTTGTTTTTTACATCCTTGCACGTTTGAATATTTATTTTATGAGATAAATTTACTTGTTTTCATTCCTGAACAACTAAAATTCAGTAAGTTGTTCTGATTAAGTACGGAACTTCCACTAAGTGAATTGAAACTTTTTTATTATTTCGTTACAGCTTGTGAGCTATCTATTAATTCCAAAGCGAAACCAAGTGCTTAACATGTTATAAAACAGAATCCAAACAGAGTTCTGAGAATCGATCATCATTTCAATTTTAATGCCTTTACTCTAATTATTACTTTCAGTTTTGACAGTTTTTTTTTTCCTGTAGATTTTCCAATTTGGCCATTTTCTCTGTTTTGTTCGCTTTCTTCCCAATTTCATTCCAAACAGTTTATTTTCCGATATATCTGGTTGAGTATTTGCTTCCTTGTCTCTCCTGCTCTCCCTTCATAATGTTTTATATACTTTCAATTACTTTTTATCTCATTTACGTCAGTTTGTTTTCTTTTGAGTTTTCAGTTAATTGTCTTGAGTACCAATCATTCGTGTTTTGAAGAAGGTATAAGTTTACTCTCAACGTCTTGTATTGTTGTATTATGCAAACATCTGTTAATTTGCTTTCTAATTATGCATTACAACTTTGTTTGAAAGTTGGTATTCCATTTTTAGATGACGCTAGTCTTTTGGATATTGGTGAAGATTATTCAATATATTTTGATTATGCCAGGTTATAAAACTAACCCGGTTTCAGAAGAAAGGGTAATCACATAGTTAGAATTTAAAAAGTGTCAAGCCAGTAAGAATGCATATTGTTTTATGAGCAACATTTTACGTTGTAAGTTTTTCTTGTGTAGTACAAATTTAAAGATTATGTACTATTTTATAACACAGACATTTGTATTAAGCAGAACAAAAGCATAAAACAACATTGGAGCTGTATCAGGGTGCTTGACAAGCATGTTGTCGAAAATGGATTGTTCTGATTCCAGTTTCGTCTGCCATGTTTCTAATGAAAATATTCATTAATTTTGAGGTATAGATGTAATTTAGTGAGACTTCATCAGCTTCAAACTATCGTTGAATATTTTGTTCATGGTATCACGAGATGCACTCAGTTTCATCGTAATGGAATTATGAGTTGGGTTTTCTTTTTTAAATATAGCCTTCATTTGCAGATGAGGATGTTGCTCAGAATCAGATTTTAAATGTGGATTCAAAGCTTGTTGCTATTCTAACTGTTCTGTTTCCATGAAAATTCTCTTCTTCGAAGTGTCGTGTTCTTGGCTTTACATTTTTTTTTCCCTCTAGCTAACATCTAAATTACAGCAGTAATAATGTGACGGTCAATCCCACTATTCGTTGGCGGTGGGTGGTGATGACTAGCTGCTTTCCCTCTAGTCTTACACTGCTAAATTAGGGACGGCTAGAGCAGATAACCCTTGTGTAGCTTTGCGCGAAATTCAAAACAAACACAATTGAACGGAATAACTTCCTGAAATTTTCATTCTTCCAGTTTATTTACCTTGAAATAATCATAATCCAAACTAGGTCCACTTTATATCGACCAGATTTGATGTTTACACATCCAAAAGTTTTATAGTTGGTATGAACAGCTTCTGAATATTATAACATTTAACTCATTAATTTTAAAAGTCTCTCTCACGCATATAGAATTATCGAATAACCTTTAGTTACTTTCAGTTCACACTGTCTTTGAATACTTATTGACTAAGGTTTAATTAATTCATTCGCTAATACTTTATTCTAATTCATGTCCTAAAGATTTCGTTTTCTTCTTTGGCACAAAATGTCATTACATTTTACTTATTGTTTTGTATTTGTTAATTCGGTAGCGTATCGTCGCAGATACGAGGTCTGGCGCTCCATGAGACATGTTTTGGCAATTATGTATTTAATTAATGCTTGAAAAATTTCAGACTATTCGATGATGCAATGCTGCCATGAGTCAGTTAGGTATGGATAGATACTAAAACACTTTTCGAAAATAAGTGTTTATAAAGCGGGTTTTTCGGATGACGTTAAGAACATGTAAGTTCTAGAATATCTACAACATTTAGAAGTGTTAGTGATCGAGAGATTTTGCAAAGTGTCTGGAAACTTGGCTACGGACATAAGTACGATATACAGTTAGTATAGAGATGGTGAATAGTGAATGAGTATTGAGTCAGTCATTTTAGTTCAGTGACTAATGGGAGTATTTGCATTTGAAAGTCATTTGTAAACGTAAGCCTACAAGTTGCAACAAGTGTACAAGCTTCGAATAACGCTAAGGAAGGAATAAATTAATTTGTTGTCGTCAAGTGGACTGGGTTTCGAATTATTTTCACCATTAATGATCGTTTTTCGGTCCTGATTAGTTTATATAAGTAATTCTACAAAATAGTACAAAAATCAATTTACAAGTTACACTAGACAAGATTTTCTCTTCTTTCTTACGAATATGAGTGTTTTTCTCTCAACTCTCAATCTTACACTTGCCTTTAAGTTCAACCTGATTTGATCGTGATAACAATAATCAGATGATGAGATCGGCTTTATTTATTATTTATGTATTATTTATACAATTTACAAAGGCAACATTCAATAAATTAGTATTTAATGCATGGGGATATATTACTACTCCAAAACTCGTTTGCTATATCTGCTATTAATATTATCAATATGGTTTTTTGACTTCGAAACTATCTTAGCAGCCTCTCTCTGCCTTGTATAAATAACACAATAATAATAATAAAATATTTAAATTTTATTTTGATTCTGAAAGAAAGGAAGTGTTTTGCCAAGCCAAGTCTAGGTTAGTGTTTAGTTGTTATTGTTTGCGACCTGGGAGGGTCAGGTTCTATCTATACCTCTTCCATCATTCTTTACTGTTTTGGATGTTTACTATCGAATTGTAATGGACAGTGCTCTCGTGGGCTTAACTGTTGGAGTTTCAATTTACTGTCAGTTACACGAAATTTATTTAGTGGAGGATTTGTTGTGGTGAGTGGACCTCACAAGTCACTAACTCGAGGTAATTTACAGTTAGAATAGAATCAGAGTCCCAGACCAACACTGATCAAATTAAAACATTTATTACTCATTTTCAGATAACATTCAACATAAATCAAAAGTCCATTAATCGTTATACATTTTTCAAATACCATTAATCTAGACTATCCATTAATACACATAGAAGCACTTCTATTAGTTAAATATAATATTCCTTTAAGATGACTTACACTAACTGATTAAGAGAGGAACCATAAAACTATACTTACAACAGTGATGGACTGGAAAATTTGCAGAGATTTGAGACTTTCAGAGTCATGGTCACTCAGAGAACTTCTGAACTGCCAGTTGGAACTTTACTCCATCTGAAGACTCAACTTACTTCTGAACTTACTGATTTTTCAGTTTCTGAGAGGGGTTTTTAAACCATAATTTCTCAGTATTCTCTCGACCTTCCAAATAGTATCCAAAAGTACCCGCAAGTAGTCCTACCACTTTATTGGTCGATCTAAGAGAATTCCTGGGCTAACCCAGAATCATAACCAAAACTCTCAAGTAATTGGTTACTGTTGTGTTGAGTTAACCAGTTGCCTATCTACTTGTACTACTACACCAGTGTCTAAGAGATATCGCAACAAAGTACCACTTTTGCTTGTTAACTACAACTTTTTTGTAGCTTTTCTAGTGCTAATGAGTTACTGTCGGTAATCCATCAACCTGTCACGGGTGCTCGTGTACTTAATTCGTTGCTATGCGATGCCTTTATGTAACTTTCTATGCTACTGACCTAGCTAGCCAAACTTTCTAGTTCTCAACCTCATTTTGCAATACCGGCATTTCCACTTATGCCCTTTCTCCATGTACATGTGCACTTAAACTCGAAAGTTTTTTTATTATTTTATTCTTAATACTGTTTCCAACTAAAAAATATCTTGAAGCAATTTCAAAATTTCCTCAAAAATATTCAATTGCTTCATTCCTCCTTCCTTAAATTTTTTTTTATTCATAACAAAATTTATCATCCATCCTATTGTCTCCAACTCTCTCTTTATCAGTCAATGCTTACATTAGTGATATATTTAAATTCTACTTCCTATTAAACATATAATACGTTACATATGATATATAATATACATACAAAATTATAGACATAAAGATACAATCATAATACACTTTTAGTATTATAAAACATTTAAAGTATTTCTAAAAATATTGATTATATATATATATCAAAATGCAATTACATTTTCAAAGCCATATATTTAAGTCTTTGTAGAAGTGTCTGAAGGTACTCCAGTTGCTGTTGACAATCCACTCGTATGCACAACATTCATGAAGATACTGGTGATAAGCACAACTCAATCTTCCAACACCAACACTATCTAAATCCACACACGGGATACCCAACTGTCTCTGCAATATTTGCACCTTCTCTTTTCCTTTTGTATAGATCTTATCATAATATTCATGGAGTCCTCCTCTAATCTCTAGTAGATCTGCTGAGGAATAGTCACCCTCCATCCAGCTTACACCACGTGTCTCCTATATGTGTCACTTAGGCAATCCTCTGGAAATGGTGGACAAAAACAGTCAACGTCGAGCCATCCCAAATGACAATCTTTAATGGCTAACTCCTTAATCCAGTAGTTTCCACTTACTCGAAATCCTTTAATCTCGATCAAAGCAGCTTTATGTCCTTATTTCCTGTGGTCACAATATATAATTACTAACTGTTTCTTGTGAGGACCAGCTATTCACACCACATGTTCTGCTCTCATCTCGATCACACAAATGCGTATTCACTTGCATATCACATAACCCGCACACTTACTCGTGCACTTTGTTCTAGTCACAATCACACTGTCGACCCTGTCATTGGTGGATAGGACGTCTCTGTCCATTAATGTAGTGTATTTATTGACTTGCTCTCACTGTCTATTAATTTCGTTTATTTCTTGACTTGCTGTCACGGTCCATTAACTTTGCTGTCTTTTGAACTTTTTTCTATACCTATTAATTTTCCCTATCAATTTTGACTATTGTCATACTTTAGCAATCAACTAACCTCACCAATTGGTTAAGTTGAGCCAATTTGGCAATCATCTATATAATCAAGCTATGTCCTGATTAGATGGGGCCTACTCATTTAATTCTACTATTCCAGTAGCTTCTGAATACTCAGACAACCCATTATTGTCCAGTCTTGCTTTCTTATTCTTTCTAGCTTTATACAGCCCATCTAATGTCATTAACTTTAATAAAGCTAATTTGTTTCTTTTGATATATAACGTTATGCTTATTAGTACCACTACTAAGCATAAGGTTAGCAGTTCTGTATTAGATAATTTCCAATTATCTAACCTCTGTCCTTTAGCTGTAGCTCACAAGTGGTCTACATACTGTTGGAAATCCTTAATACTTAATTCTGACTTTCTAGGAGGTAAATGTTTAGTGTTTTCTAGTATATCTGTTAACTCCTTAATATCTGCTTCTACATTTATACTCTGAATTAATTGTAATTCATTTTTAGTTAATAGTTCCTGTAACTCTGGAATCTTTACGTTTAATTGAGTTCCTACATATTTAGTTTCACTTCTAAAACTAGAGGGCAAGGTAATATGACCGTGAGCTGAACAATTTCTGGCTAATTTTAAGTAACCACTATTTCTTAATTTAATTACTCTAGTATGGTAGTCAAATTGGTGTAGATTTGACTTTGAACATACAACTGATAAAGCAAGTTCATCTTTAACATTAAATAACCAAGTTCCTGGAGTTCTAGCTTTATAAAAATAGAATGGTTGAGGAATAATTATTCTTTTCTCACATAATTCAGTTATTCTATTTTTAATTCCTGTGAATATTACATAGTTACAATAGGTACTGAATAAATATTTGAATTAGGGTCACAGACTCTGATGGGTCCTTCTATGCAATTTAACATGTCTTCTTCAGTCATCTCAACATACGTATGCCAGGACAGCAATGTATGGTTTATCACTTTCTTTTGTTAAAGCTAGTGAATGATTTATCAATAATGGTAATGATATAATTCTGTACAGTTTAAACATTCTCTCAGTTGCTTTCAAGGGTATCTCTATTAACATTCGTAGAGTATCTCTAACATTAGCTGTCTTTACGTTAGCCCATGTGCAATACATGTATATCTGGTCACTATGAGTAGGTATTACAAACTGTTAGTGTGTAAGTAATCTTCTTTCAATTTCGTCTAACACTCTTTATAGTTTACTTGGTGGTAAAAAGTAAGAGCTTAACTTTTTATCTGCAGCTACATACAATGCTTGTATTAACTTAGCTAACTCTGTCCTACTATTTCCTACAGTAAAAGATAATTGTTGTCGATTATTCTGAATCTTAGTGTTAAAAACTAACATTTCCATTCCTGCTCTATGTAACTCAGTTTGTCTTACTCTAGTGTGTATCAATGCGGTAGTAATGTTCACTAAAACTTTAGATACGTTTCTAATTTCTTGGTCATGTAACTCAATTGTCTGGTTTAATGAATTCATTATAGTTACCAGTTCTCCTATTAAATGAATAATTTCTTTAGATACCTGTCTCTGTTGTTCTACCTTTTCATTTAATTTTTGTAATTCATCTGTGGTTGCTGTTCCAAATAAAAACTTTAAAATACTTCCACCTGCATTTATTAAACCTCGTCTCTGTCTAGTTCTGTCTGATATAGATACAATATCTTTCATATATTTTAATTCTAATAACAGTTCACCTATCTCGTCATCATACTGTCTTATTAAAGTCTTATAATTTTCAATTAGTTCTTGTAAAATCTTAGCTAACTGTAAGATAGCTGTTCCCCGATTTCTCATATGATATAATGTCACATTCTCTGAACCTTTTGTATCAAAACTGACACGAGCATCCACATTCAATGATTTCTCAAACATTACAAACTCTTCTTGTCATGTTATTAGTAACCTAACATACTGTGGAAATGGTATATCTTCTACAACTATCCATTTATCTCCTGATAATATGAAATTACCCTCTTTAATAAAAATCACACCTACCATGTTTTCAGTGGTGGGATTC
>NW_013670307.1:72480-76227 GCF_000517525.1 Limulus polyphemus
ACTTGAAAGTTGTAACGTTATTATTAGGCCTATACACACGATTGTCAACAACCGGTTCGTGGAGGTCATTAAATTCTAAGAACAGGTTCGCACGAACCGGCTGAATCCCACCACTGCATACATTAAGTATATGTATATATCTTATTCTTCTTTGACTCTTTACAACTTTGCAAGTAGTCTATCATGTTATTAAAGGGATTAATAACACTGGCTTCGTAAGATACAATATTAACTGTATTTATGTTGCTTTTAGGTTTGTGTACAACTACCTGAGGATTAAATCGTACTCATTTCCTCTTCATTGTACGAGTCACTTCCAGTAGAATTGATATAGGACCACGTGATCTAAGGTTTTAATCATGGGTCACTATATCAGCTTGTGTTGTTACTGTGGTACTAGGGATGTTATCCTCAGTTGTTTGGGCACTACCTTCATTGTTGCCATTACTAACCGGGGTATCTTCTGTTGTTATTATTGTTACGTCTCCGTTTGTTAATTGATTTTCTGTAACTTCGTTCCGACGAAACTTTAGCGACACAAGTCCTTACTTAATAAAACTGGTTTATTATTTCTGAATATAACTTTACCGATACACTTATTTTCAACAGTTGCTCTTTTACAAACGTTTTAACAACGAACGTTAACTTCAACAATAAATACTTCCTGACTGCAGTTCAATTACTCACTACCTACACACTATTATTCCGTCACGTTGTCACCCTCTTATATATATACCAGACTACTCTATCTAGTAAATGCTAGGGCATTCATGAAGGAACAAGATAGTTCTAGAAACGTGGCGTCACACTAGTCACGTGACCTCGCTGACGCAACATTATTTTATCACCTAGTGTTATATTATCATCTTCTTCTGCCTCTAGTATTTCTGGTTCTGGTTCCATTATTTCTTCTTCAACCTATTCATAAAACGCTGAATCAAATTCATCTAAGTTGTCAGCCTCTTCATGAATACTCTTATCTTGTTCTGATTTCTTAGTTTCATCTTCTACACACTTATACTGATAAGGCTTATAACCCTTTACTTTCTTTAACCTGTTCACACGTACTAACTGTTTACCTTTTCCATAGATTTCTTGAATCTCAAAATTAACTGGACTAGTCTGTTTCAGGACTCTAAATGGACCTTTCCATAATTTTGCTAACTTTTAGTATTTCCTTTCTTAACTATTGGGGTGCATAACAATACTTTGTCTCCTAACTTTATATCACTAACTTTTATTTGCTTGTCTCTCTCTACCTTCATCAACTTTATGTTCATTAGGTAATTCAAATACTAACCGCATTCTCTGTAGTAATTCTGCTTTACAGTCATGAGCTACCACATGATTAGTTTTCTTAGGAGCCAATATCTCTTGCATAGGTAACATAACATCTCTACTATGCAATAGAAAGAATGGACTTTCCTGAGTAGACTCATTCTCAGCACTTCTATACGCTGATAATAACAAGGGAATCTGCTTATCCCACGTTTTCTGATCTTTCTCACAGTACTGAGAGATCATATCTAACAAAGTTCTATTAAACCATTAGCCACTGGATGATAAGCTGTGGTTTCGATTTTATTCACACCTAACAACTCAAAAACTTCCTTCATTAACTTAGAAATGAAGTTACTACCTCTATCTGTTAATAGATATTGGGGTATACCATGTCTAGCTATTATGTCGTTTACAAAAGCCTTAGCTATTGTTTCTGCTTTCTGATCCGGTAAGCATATAGCCTCAGGAAACCTGGTTAAGTAGTCTGCGACGTAGGCAATAGGCCTAATATGTCCATAGCTACTAGCTGAAAGGGTGTCATTCTTTGTAAGGGAGCATTCCTTAAATGTGGACTTGTTTTTCGTTTTTGACATTCTATACACAATTCACAATAATCTTTAACATCTCTCCTCATGTTTTGCCAAAAGAATCTCCTGCTTATTCTATTGTATGTTTTAGCAAAATCTAGGTGTGCTGCAAATGGAGTGTCATGATATGTTTTCATAACTTTTGTTTTCAAGTTAAATGGTGCAACTATTTGTAAAGACCTGTTATCTTTAACCTTTCTACATAAGATATCTGAATCTCGTATGCATTCTGTATCGTCTCCTTGTGTTATTTTACTTTGTAAGGAGTTTACTACTGGATCTTTCTTTTGCTCATTGATCACATGATCTAAATCCCAAACTATTTCTAATTCGTTTTATGTTCCGTTTGTACTTCTTTTACTTGGTTAATTGCCTGTTTTTCTATAGTTTCTGTATTGCCTACTCTAATTCTACTTACAGCATCAACATTACAATGTTTTCTACCTGGTCTATGTATTATTGCAAAATCATAGTCTTGTAGTAATAAAGACCATCTAACTAACCTAGAGGAGGGGATCTTTTAATGTCATTAACCATTTTAATGGTGCATGATTTGTGATAATGCTAAACTTTCTACCATATAAATAACAACGGAAAGTTTTAATTCCATGTACCACAGCTAAGCATTCTTGTTCTGTGACTGAATAATTTACCTCAGTCTTTCCTAACTGTCTACTCTGATAAGCTATTGGGTGTTCTTTTCTATTTTCATCTAACTGTGATAATACTGCACCTATAGCAAAACCTGAAGCATCTGTGCTTAAGATAAATTATTTACTGAAATCTGGATAACTTAGAACTGGTGCTGTTAATAAAGCTTCCCTTAGTTTCTCGAATGCTTCTTGTCTTTTATCTGTCCACTGAAATTTTGTTTCTTTCTTAGTTAATTCAGTCAGAGGTTTCGCTAATAATGCAAAATGTGGTATAAATCTTCTATAAAATCCTACAAATCCTAAAAATGTACGAACATTTTTTACTGTTTTAGGTACTGGATAATTTTTTCAAACTCTTAACTTTTTCGGGTCAGGCCTAAGTATTCTACCTCCTTCTTTAAAAACTGACATTTACTTGGTTTAAGCTTTAAGTTTGCATTTAGTAATCTATCAAATATATGCCTTAACCTTTCCAAGTGTTCTTCAAAAGTTGCAGTAAACACTATAACATTATATAAATAACAAAAGCATTCTGAATCTTGCAAGCCTGATAGTACAACATCCATTAACTTCTGGAATGTTGAAGGGGCATTGCATAAGCCAAAAGGCAGTTTTAGCTTTATCTTCTTCGTCTATCTCTACTTGCCAATATTCACTTTGTAAATCCATACATGAAAATTATTTACTATTACCTAACCTATCTACTCTTTACCAACGAATAGTGGGATTGTTCATCACATTATAATGCCCCCAACGGCTGAAAGGGCGAATATGTTTGGAATGACGGGAATTCGAATCCTCGACCTGCAGATTGCGAGTCGAGCACCCTATTCACCTAGCCTTGCTGGGCGACAAACAAATATAGATTGACTACGAAGTGAATCTCCCGAAAAGACGTACTTTATGATTATTGTACTTATACTTGAATAAATGTTTATATGTTGAATATTTACTCTAATTTGAATAAACAGTCTTAAAACTACTGTTATCGAATGACAAGCTGTTGTTCTGAACGAAATTCAAATTTACTTTAAGTTTGACTCTATGACTTTAAGGAATTAATTTATCAACATTCTTATTTATGATATTTTAAAAAATATATTATCCCATTTCAATAATAAGTAAAAGATGCGAATTTATTTTAAGCCTGAGATATATCAACTTTAACTTAGTTTCTCAGTGGTTTATATTATTTCCTCCCTGCATTCAAAGTTCTGGTGAATTAG
>NW_013670307.1:76995-82967 GCF_000517525.1 Limulus polyphemus
TATCGAATGACAAGCTGTTGTTCTGAACGAAATTCAAATTTACTTTAAGTTTGACTCTATGCCTTTAAGGAATTAATTTATCAGCATAACTATTTATGATATATAAAATAATATTATTATATTTCAATAATAGATAAAAAAAATACGAACTTCTTTTACAGTCTGAGACATAAACTACAAATTCTGGTTGACTAGAGGATCAACGGTTTTGAATTTCGGTTGTTACGTACACGAAGTGCAGTTAGTTGATTGCAGTTAGTTGTAAATTTAAGATGAACGTACATTGATATTGATAAATCTTCATAAGCGCTGGAAATAATTTAACATTAATAACTTTTGTACTTTATTTTAATGTTCATCGAAATTTCCTTAAATTCTAAAAAGGGCAAACCATTATAAATTTATATCTACATTAAACATTACTAGGCGACAATATTATAAACCACACTCCTGATAACTAAAAAGGAGAGGAGGTTAATGTATTCCTAACTGCTGTATCAATATCTTTAGACTACTTAATCACAAATGTTTCCCTCTTAAATAAGGATATTGTTTATTTTATGTGATCAATTTTGTTTCAGGCAAATATATTATTAATATATTTTTATATTTATTTCACTAGGATAACAGAAAGCCAATGACTTCCACCCAGCCTAAAAAAAAGTAAAACTACCAGAAAATCTTTCAGAAAAGTTTCAGTGAGAATCTTTCTAAAATATTTGCTTCATCAGAAGAACCGAAGATAAAACCTCCTCCTCTTCCCAAGCTTACACCAATTGCGGATCTCCAATACAGGCAACCAAAGCATCGAATTAAAAGCCAACCTAACTTCGGGTACATCTCTTCACCAAAACAACCATAGAAAGATTTCTCAAGCAATTTCAATTCAAAGACAGAAAAATATTCAAAATCTGCATATTGTTACATTCCATATCAAAACACTGCCTTTAACGCATAAACTTTCAGTTTCTAAGGATAAACCTCGTCCTCCTCCTCATGCAACAAAGTCAAGTGTTTTAGCCAAAAACAAAACTGGTGGTTCTTCTTTACGAAAGTAAACTGAGAACAAATCTTCTATTCACGATGAACCTGAGTTTCGTTTCAAACATTTAATTAATCAATCTACATGCCGTGATAGTGACACAAATTCTCTACTTTGTACAGATCGTGTACAAATTCCGGTATCATATCCACCAGGACGGAATGAATCAACGAGTAGTTTCAAACGATTTTATAGACAACAACCGTTACAGCAGTATTCCCCCTCTGGTTGTTATACAAAAACCTCATTACATCAAAAACATTTAAATGACCGGTGTAATAGTTTTAGAGTTAGAGCAAAATCCTCATCAGTTAAGAATAGTTTCCAATACTTAGATAGTGAACAAGATGACAAAATTAGCATTTCATTTAATCGAAAACCCAATATATACTCGGAATATTCATCTGATAAAAGCAACTTATTATTTAATCATGTAGAACTAGTAAACACTCACCTTGAACTATATACTTGTCAAAGCCAAGAAAGCCCAAATGAGCCTAAAATTTCAAGCCAGACCTATACAGAACCATCAGAAAAGCCTAGGCATAAGAAAACTAACAAATATTTCATATTCGGTACATCTGACCAGGTTCTTACCAAACCAAAGCCAGTTAAAAATGATCAAAATGTAGACATCGAACCATATTCATCCCAAGTCACAAATACTGAAGACGGAGGAAAATCTTGCTCAGGATTGTCTTGCAATCTGACAGACAAGTTTTCTTTAGAAGAGTTACAACCCAATCAAAGTCAATTTGAATATATTTTAAGTGAGCATGAGTTACTCCCATCTTCTGATGAAATACAAAATAATCTGCCAACCCAGACAAAATGCGACAAAAATCGAATCTCACATTACAGCCAATCAGTTCTGCAGACTCAGTTAAATCATAAGAGAAATCATTTACACCACTCTTTTCCTATAGAAGATGTGCATCTCAAGCAACATTTGTAGAAAAAAATCACATTCACATACTTCTAATGATTATCCTAGGCTAAACACCAAATTGGGGAATGTGAATACCATGTTAAGTTCTTACACAACTTCAAACATTTATAAACATTACCTTACTATCTCTAATAAGTGTATCTCAGATAAAACAAAAAATATGTGTGTTTGTCCCAAAGGAATCAGAGATTCGAGGGATGTCCACATCCCCAAAAGAGAGAGAGCCATCTGTGCAGTAAGAGAATGAGATGTGAGTAAGAGCCAGACTGCCCGTTCCACAGCTTGGATGGGAGTCAGCTGTGCCTGGCTTAAAAATATGTTCAAGAAGACACCCAGATGCACAATATATCGAGTTGGCAAGAGAATGGATTTCTTGACTTTGATAAGAAAGCTAGCCTTGGTGGCTTCTGCAGGTAGAATCTGGGTGTGTTCTTGTGCAAACTAATGAGATGGGGCCAGAAGTAAACAGTTGTTCATATGATAATGTATGCACAGGCCCAAAGCATGAAGGTGGCGAGAAAAAGCTCAAAGGATTCTGAACAAGATATATGGTGCAGAAGGTAGTCCAAAGGGCAGAGCCCTGAACTGCAGAATCTGATCTTTGTGACAAAAGATAAATAGTAGTAGGATGAGTTCACTATGGGAATATGAAGATAGGTATTGGCGACATTGGACTTTGTCATCCACAGACCTGTTGAAAAATGCCAAAGTAGGTTGAGAAAAGACTTCATTGTGAACCTGGGAATATCTAAGAATTGGTTGAGACAAGACAGATCAATGATCAGCTGCCTATCTTGACCAATAACTCTCTGATTGCCTTGGAATGAAACTCAAATACCACAGGTTGGAAAAATAATGGAGGAGGAGAAGTAAACTGAATGACCAACCCAGATACCAGAACCTGAAGTACCTATGGATCTGTGGTGAAGGAATTCCAGGTGTCCAGAAAATGTTGTAACCTTGCTCCCACAAATCCCACTCACATAGGTTACTCACTAATGCCATTGGCGACAGTCTGCCCAAACGGAGGAGCCTCAAAGATAAAAATGTGATCTATTCTGAGCACAATTGATCAAGGAGTAGAAGCCGGGGTTTGGGACACACGACGAGCAGTCACACCTTGACTCCAGCAGGAGCCAAAGAAAGTCTAGAGGCCAACGACAAGGAAGAATGCAAACAGGCGACATGAATTCGTGATTCCAACGCCACTGGTATGCCCACGAACATCAAAGAACAAAAAAAGGAGCCACACGTAACTCACGGAGAGCTACAGCAGGTAGACAAACTCCCCTAACAAGGCATCTCTACCCAATAAATCCCAACAACATACAAGTGAGGAAATCAAAGAAAGAGCAGAAGCTGACAAACATACCAAAGTAGAAGTCAGGAAAGGACCCAATTCGTCCTCAAATTGATGTGGGGAATGCTGGTAGACTTTAGACAAAATTTGGAAGGAAGATAAATATCTCAAAACAGTAATGAGGTCACACGATTCCGAGAAAATTGCGATCTGTTCAAAGTAATCACAGGGTCCAGTCTAGAACCCCACATGCATGCCAAAGCATGTAGTTCAGCTTACGTAGGGGCCAAGGCATAGCTATCCCAACATGTAATTGAGCAGCAAATCTCCCAACATGAACAGTAATCAGGTGAAAGAGAAAAAATGAAATATTCACCCTCAGCCATCAAGGACAGAGTAGATTCAAAGGCAGTTGGAGGAAACCCCAAAACTTGACAAACCTGACTGACTAACTGGAGAAATGGAGCAGTAGGTAGCTGATCCAAAAGGGCCTCATGAGAAGTCGACCTAGTAAACGAAGGCGGTGGAATAAGGGTCCATATTCTCTCCAGACTGTCTTGGATCACTGATAAAAGTAGCCTCAGAGTCCCCTGTGGAGATGCCCACAGGCCAAATATATGTCTCCACCTCGCAAGGAATCAGATCACGGGCAGCTTAACTGAGAGTGCTCTCCCAAATCTTTGAGAGATGCTAGATAACAGAAATGGAATAGAGGAGGGCTGATTAGCCTCCATTCTGGAAACAGTAACTTGAGAATTCATACCTGAATTTTAAATAAATAATTATTAAATATAACTTATATCAAAAGCCGCTAGGCGACGTGAAAATCGCAACCAAGTACATTAATTATCGCAGCACTTGTGTAGAGAAACCCGTGTCTAAAAGCTTTATCGAGAAAAAGTTATAATATCTGAATGAGGTGCTTATATACAGTACCAGGATAGAAAGTAATTGACGTAGGTGGAGAGTATATTACCAAGGGAAACTGAGTTGGACATAAAAGACTGGAGCAAACGAGAAAAATTCAAACCAATGCTTAGATGGGCAAAGATTGAAACCCTAGAGGTCAAGTAATAGCTATAAGTGGCAGCGGATGCATGTTCAGAAATTGTTCTTTCCATATTTATTTTTCTCTTATCCTTCTTTATATTCATACACAATGAGCAGACAGATATCTGTTTTCCTAACTGTATTGTTCTGATTGTAAAACATGTTAAAATCCAACAAAATATATAGTTGTGGTATTTCAAGGCATGGTCTAAAACTAAGGACTATCAAATTCATAAAGGAAAATTTGTTTATAAAACTTCCTTGCAAACAACATTTTCATCACTTGCACATTCGGGGATATAAATTTTTAAACAACTGAATGGCCATATCCTTGATAGAGCTAAGTGGAGCTGACAGTGAAAAACTTAGCTCAGCTAAAAGCAACCCCAACAAGCCGACCTCCATTTCCCCAAAAAAGAAACTCTCATGGTTAGTGTGTGACTATAACCTGACTGTTTGCCTAAGCTGTACTAGAAATATCCAGCTGTGATTTATATCTTTTAATATAAAGAGAAGGCCAAAATTAAACTATAAAAGATAGCAGATGCAAAAGTGTTTAGAAACTGTGTTTGTTAGCAGTGGCAGCTCCAGAAGGGGAGTGGGGTCAAAGGGCCTGGGCCCCACTTTTTGGCAACAATAAGAAAATTTTTATGTGCAAATATCCATTTTATGTATTTGAAGACTCATTATACCCAATATAAGTGAAGCCAATATAATCCCGGGACACCCCCATAAGTGCTCAATCTCTTGTGGGTCCCTTCGTGCCCAGTTATTAGCCCCCCCCCCCCCAATCGACTCTGGATCTGTCACTGGTTAGAATAAACAATTGGAATTTTCTGTTATAATTTACAATCATTCCAGAAAAAAAAAAGTATTACTGATTTTAATTGGTTGTCAAGAAATTAATGTCCCATTTTGGAACACTTTCATTAACCACCCACCAAAAAATGTACATCTCGTATAATAGTTAAAAGAACTGCCTAAACGTCACGTTAGTGTAGCCTAGAAAATATGTAAAGTCTATTATACTCCAATCCCTTATAATTATGGTACATGATGAGACACACATTCAGTATGTATTGCTGTTTGAATACAAGAGGTGAAACGACGCCTCTGTAGCCACAAAGAATATCAAAGAAATTTATGGAAATGTTTTGAACATTCGTAAGTGTCAATGATGGTTCAGAAAAATTCGTTCAGGTGACTTTAGCTTTAAAAACTGTGGTGGCAGGGACCGACCTGTTGGAATTGATACTGATGCTCTGAAGACGCTTGTCTAACCCAAGGCAACACACTTGTGAAATGGCCCTGAAATTGTATGTCTCTCATGAAACAATACATAAACATCTAAGGAATATGGGAAAACTCCATAAAAAAGATGTTTGGATGCCTCATGAACTCTCTGATGATCATCATTTCCAATGTGTGAATGTTGCCTCGTCTCTTCTGGCACGTAATGCGCATGAACCATTTTTGGACAGAATTGTCACCAGTGATGAAAAATGGATTCTCTATGTGAATATTAAATGCCAAAAACCACTTCTGACCTCAAAAGCTGGATTCCATCCACAGAAAGTGATGCTTTGTATTTGGTGGGACAAATCTGGGCATTAACAATCTGATTGTAAGAT
>NW_013670307.1:83967-85490 GCF_000517525.1 Limulus polyphemus
CATATACTTGTCAAGCTTTTTCTTTAACTCACTTAAATTTACTGCCTCTAAAACTTCTGTAGCAACCTATTCCAAAGAAATGAAAACTGTCTTAGCTGAAAATGATCCCTACCTTGCCAAAATTTATATTTGTGTCCCTTAGTCTTACTATTCTCACTGTTAAATATGAAAAAAGATGATGCATCAACACTATCAATTCCATTTACATTTTTAAACACCTCAATCAAATCCCCCCTAACTCTCCTGATATGACAGCTCCTCCATCCCAGGCACCATTATAGTAACCCTTCTAGTAAGCCTATCCAACAATTCAATGTCTTTCCTAAGGTAAGGAGTGCAAGACTGAACACAATATTCCAAATATGGCCTAACCAGTGACCTGTACAATGATATTATAACCACTATAGACTTGTATTCAATATTTCTGCAGATACAACCTAAAATCCTACTTGCCCTACCACTAACAACAGCACACTGATTGGGTGGCTTTAGAGACTGTTCGACTATTACACCATGATACCTTTCCTTCATAACACTATTAAGGTTATTCCAATCTAAATTATACTTATAATTCAAATTATGATAACCCACATACATTATCTCGCATTTATTACTATTAAAACCCATTTGTCATTTATTTGCCCAACTCACTAAATGATCTAAATCCTTTTGTAAACCAGCAGCATCCTCTTCACATCTGGCAACATCCAAGACCTTAATATCATCAGCAAAGTTAAGTAATTTATTGACCATTCCTTCATCTATGTCATTGATGTAAATCAAAAATAGCAAATGTTCTAAGAATGAGCCCTAAGGTACCCCACTTGTGACATTAATCCAGTTTGACTGAACTCCATTTGTAACAACCATCTGCTTTCTTCCATACAGCCACTCTTCTATCCAATTTGCTAACTTATCCCCCACACCTATAGAGCCGATTTTTGTTACAAGCCTTTTATGTGGCACCTTGTCAAATGCTGTCTGAAAATCTAAATACACCAAATCTACACCCTCTCCTCATCTACATAAGCATTAACCTTTTCAAAGAATGTTAAAAGATTTGTTAGGCAAGATTTTCCCTTAGTGAAACCACATTGACTATCCAATAAAATTCTAAACTTTGTGAAATGACTTGGCAAAGCATCTTTTAATACTTTCCAAAACTTTTCCCACAACTGATGTAAGACTAATGGGTCTGTAATTACTGGGACAATTTTTATCACCTCCCTTGAAAAGAGGAGTTTCATTAGCTAACTTCCAATTCTCTGGTACCTGCCCACTATTCAAGGACTTACAAAAAACAGTAGTAAGTGGTTCACGTATACAATCTTTAACCTCCTTCAAAACCCTTGGTGAAATATTATCTGGCCCAGGCATCTTATTGTTTTTTAAACTTCTCAATTTTTTTTTAACCAGCTCATCTTGTTTGATCTAATTTCCATTTATCAACTGTTCAAAATGTGGAATACTGCTTAAATCATTGTTAGTAAAAACCAAAGAAAAAGCAAAATTTAATAACCCAG
>NW_013670308.1:0-3088 GCF_000517525.1 Limulus polyphemus
GAAAACATTAGATGCTTACCTCTTGTGAGCTCTTCATCACTCTAATATGCAAAGTATATGACATAATTAATTGAAATCAGTCCCTTTTATATACGACACTCTTCAAACCGGTTTAAACACGGCAATGCAAGTTACAACGCGATCGCTGCAGCAGGCTCGTAATCGCTTTTCTTGGAAACTTCATTGCAGGTACTTAAACAAAAAGTGCTCTGATATCCAAAGTTGCCTGTTCGGGTTTAATCCGTGTATTGATCCAGTGTTCCAGATTTAAATATAAACATATAAACACATATGTACAACACAAATTTACGTAGAAGCACACACAATACACGAACACGTCTTCTCTATCACAAACTACTCTATCACACCACTTGTATCAACTGTCTGTAAGCATTGTATCATCTTACAACAATGCACGCAGAGGGGACATTTTTACTTACACTTATTTTTTATTTTTTTTTACATAGTAAGTTTATCTACAATCTATGATATTTCCATATAAATAATTACATGTTAGTTCATTTGTGGCACAGTGCAGCGGCGGGCCGGATGAACTGACTTCGCGGGCCGTAGTTTGGTTACCCCTGTTCTAGAAGGATCGCGGAACATCACGAATAACCCAGTATGTCCTAGGCGCCCTCTATTCCTGTATATAAGTGCGCCGGATAACGTGAGACAAATTAATCGGAAATGAATTGCAGACTGGCAGAGATAAAGACGGACAATCGAGTCAAGCGCGGTAGTGACAGTAAGTAAGTGCGTGAATCATTGTGAATTGTAGCGTGTGTTTAAAGTGTCTGTGGAAACTAAGTGTATTACAAAGTTGAATTGAGAAAGAATAAACTAGTTTTATTTAAGAAAGGACTTGTATCTCTGAAGTTCCTCGGGAAGAATTTATACCGGGAAATTAACAAACGAACGCAGAGACGTAACACTATAAACGTATGCTACAATTAGCTGGAGAAACTGTCCCCTGGACGGAAGTTATATAAATTCATGATTAATGAAAGGTTATCTCAGGAAATGAGAAGCTGCTTCCCTTATATGTTACTAGGAAAAAAAAAAAACGCCCATAAAAACCACAAAACACAGAATGTGAAATTTGTATGTATCTCCGCATGGACCCAACAAACCTCCATATCAAATTTGGTGAAGATCCATCAACAGGGGGCGAAGTAGTAGTTAAAAACACCCATAAAAACTGTAAAATGTAAAACTAATAATTTGTATGTATCTCCGCATGGACCCAACAAAGCTCCATATCAAATTTGGTGAAGATCCATCAACAGGGGGCGAAGTAGTAGTTAAAAACACCCATAAAAACTGTAAAATGTAAAACTAATAATTTGTATGTATCTCTCCATAGACCCAATGAACCTCCATACCACACGTAGTGAAGATCCATCCACACCCTGCGAAGTAGTGACATGGACATACAACAGACAGTACTATTATATAGTCTTTCTTTGCTTGTACTGTACAGTTTCCAAGTAGGAATAACATTTTGATGTTAACCTAGATTTTCATCATTCTTTTTTCTTCACAAGTTAACCAAAAGAGTAGCTAATTTACAATAACTTTATGCAGGGGTTGATTAAGAGCCAGGAGCTAAATATTTCTACCAGAACTATTATGATCTCGACTAAAGACTAAGGTAAGTAAAAAAGAACCTTATAACAGCCCGTTGATTCCGGGCCTGGGACTACATTTCCAATAGCCCCCGCATTAATCTGCCCTGACTTTATGTAACATCACAATCTGAGAGCCAATAATTTTAAACGCAGCATTTTTAATTATCCCATTATAAGATTGCTGAAAGAATAACGTGCATTTACATTTTTATTACCCTCTTTTTTTTTCGGGGGGGGGGGGACAGCGGTAAGTCTTCGAATTTACAACGTTAAAATCAGGGGTTCGATTCCCCTTGGTGGACACAGCAGATAGCCCGATGTGGGGTTGCTATACGAAAACATACTATTTTTTTAACTGATCCACTGCCAGTAAGACTTTTCTCTCAACACCAGAGACCATTTGGTCGCTCGGATTACGAATGCAAAATCTTTTTTAAACCAATTTTTAAGATATTGTATAAAACTTCTAAATTGTTGAGAAACAGCCTCCTTTTAAGGAAAGAAATGCGTTGAAATACCGCAATAATTTTTAAAATCAATCTTAAATAACTCAATCATAAGTAGCTTTATTACAACGTTAATTAAAAGGAGGGGGTCATGTCCCCACAGCTTTGGAGTTATACAATAATGACTATAGTTTCAACTTTATAAATAAAGGATTTGTCGTAGGTGTCATGAACCGAAGCAAGTTAAAGTTGATAGAGGCTACGTTTTATTGTTTGTAGTTATGCACAAAGCTACACAATGGGCTATCTATGCTCTGCCCACCACGGGTATCGAAACCCGGTTTATAGCGTTGAGTCCGCAGACATACCGCTGTGTCACTGGGGGGCGCTACATTTTATTAGAAAAACAAAATCTAAGAAAAAAATTAATATTGATTACTAAGTAGTCTAATTTCATGTGACAGTGAAAGTATCAACTGAATTTATAATGTTCTTGCAAATAAAAATAAAATTATTAGGCTTTTACATTAATTAGCATTGTAGCGTATGTGTAATTCGTAATTACAAACTATAGTAGTAATAAAAAGATCTGCTGATTCTTTAGCCTATAAACATTGTATCAGAACCGTTTCTAAGGCATTTAGTCGCACAATGACTGAAAGACTGAAAGAGACAAATAAGACTGTGATGTTTATTTGTAATAAAAATTACAATTTTACAAAACATTTGGCCACCAACTTCCTGTTGCTCCCGGGACTAAAAATAACACAGTTTAAGTGTTTTAGTTTTGTTGTTCGGTTTTAATTTTTGTTTTTCGCTAAAATGAATATATTCGAAGCTAGTTTGTTCTCAAGTGGTGTCGTTTGGGGGGAATTTTTCATTCTAGGCTGGTCTAGATCCACTAATACGTTTGTCTGTTAATTTTTAATCACGTTCCCCCCTTTATTTTCATAATAATTCTTCAACGAATTAAAAATTATCTACCATGAATATATTATGAAATGAGTAAAT
>NW_013670308.1:4088-14168 GCF_000517525.1 Limulus polyphemus
CGTTTGGGGGGGGTCATTCTAGGCTGGTCTAGGTCCACTAATAAGTTTGTTTTAATTTTTAATCAGTTCCCCCCCTTTATTTTCATAATAATTCTTCCAACGAAATTAAAAATTATCTACCATGAATATATATGAAATGAGTAAATGATCTTATAGTCTTGGGAGACAAAAGGGAAAATATCTCTCAAAACTTGAATAGTAATAATAAAACATAACTTTTATCATTTAAAATATGATTGATTCCCCTATAAATGTCCATCTCGAATGTTGTTTTAGTACTAACCTAAAATAACTTTTGTTGGATGGGTTTGTTTGAAGTTAAGCACCAAGCTACACAATGGGCTATCTGGGTTCTGCCCACCACGGGTATTGAAACCCGGTTTCTAGCGTTGTAAGTCCGCAGACATACCGCTGTACCACTGGGGGGGGGGCTATTGGAGGGGTGATTTATATCTAAAATTGATTAATCGCATGTCTCCTAGAAGAGGTTAATTTTTTCCATATTTTGTTGTAACAAAGCTGAAATTTTCGTCAGGGACCATCTTTTTATATCTGTTTATTAACTTTTTTTTTTTTTCTTATCCAGTCTGTAAAAACTTAACCCGCTCTTGGTATAGCAACCTTTAGTTCCGATCCTGTATCAGTAATTCGGAATTTGTTTTTCTGAAAATTAATCTGTAATTTTTAAGGATAGATACGATTCTCATATTTGATGGCTTAAGCTATACAGGACATGGTAAAAAAAAATTGAGATTGAACTCATAATAGAGGCTTTTAGCGTAGAAATATCTCACTGAAAACGTTAATTATGATAATCATAACAAATGAATTGTTCTTACGTTAATCATATTAACTTCCCTTCATTTCCTTGTACAGACATCTTATAATATATTCAAACTCTGGCGTGTCCTAACTAATCAGTACTCAGAACACTAATAGATACGCATATTTGCGATTACAAATAACGTCAGTTTTATATTAACATTTGATAAATTTGTTTTTATTTAGCACGAAAATTTTTTCTTCTAAACCTCGTTATGATTATTATATAGTTTTAACGATGTTAACATGACAAGAGGATTTGTACTATATCACTTTTAATACATAAATACGATTACTTCACAGTCTCTTCTCTCTCAAATATTTCATCAGTTCTTCCGTAACATTAAATGATGAGAAAAAATTAATGGTTTAGAACTAGTTGTCACATTTTATAGCGTTCGTTATCATTTATAAATAAGCAGGTTTAGAATATACTGGGATATTTTTACACGAGTGGAACAATTTTCAAAGCAACTATTCAATGTTTCAGGATCTCGCTTTGTCGGAAAGTACAGTAGGAAGGTGGATTGTATTCTTAGGTTACAAGGACCCCAAATAAGGCTCCCTACGTCTCGTCTCTGAGATACCGGGTAGAATTCCTTCCGAAGAGATGAAAACTTGCTCTGAGATACAACGTGTCGCTTTTCCGTTTCCTGGCTTTTTAAAACTTTCGACGCTTCTTCACACGGGGAATGAAAACGAAACCGTTCTAACCACACCTTATCGGCTAAAACCGGAGGCGTTCAGTTTAGTTCTGCTTACGTAAGCAACCACACGCGAACCAATTCGGCACGTGATTGTTATTTAAATTTCACCCGCGATATTTTACCTTGAGCTTGTCTAAATATAAACTAGGGTATTGGGCTTGGCTCTACAAGCTTGCTGAAAAACCATTAGTGCAAGGTTCAGACCGGAGATTTGGTCATTCCAAGCTCAGTGTCTGTAGGTGCTAGGTTAAGCTAACCTGTTCGTTTATAAAACCCGACGTGAAGCAAACATCCTATAGCGTAGGTTAGTTAACCTAACCCTTACCACAAGACCTACTCGCTCCCGGCCTACAACTCTCCAGTGTCTACTCTCAGGTCTGTATTTGTAAATGCTGTAAAGTTTCTCAAAATTTTACGTTAAAATGCCATGTTGGTGAACAAAATTTTTATCTAACTTGAAGCTCTTGTCTTTCTTGCCTGATTAATGTTAGACTTAGAAAACGATGGTAACTGGTATACGATTTTCTTCTTGTTTTCAGTTGTTCCTGTTGTGTGATAAGCTATTCATCTTGCAAGTTTATAAATCTCCACTTCTGAAGTGAGGGAAACAAAATTTTTAAAGTTGTCAGGAAACTGGAGTTTTTTTTGTTTTGTTTTAGTTTTTATTTAAGATTGCTGGGGCTCCCGGTGGCTTAACGGTAAGCGTGACGCTGAAAATAGGGTTTGGATACTTGTGATGGACATATCACAAACAGCCCATTGTGTAGCTATTTGCTTAATAACAACAAATAAACGTTGGGAGCTTCGAGACGTTTTGATAATGACTTTCTGATACGAAAGATTAAAATAAGTAAACTTTAGAACTTCTGCGTTAATAACTGTTATATGGCAAGTTTATTTAAAAGCATCAAAGTTGACGTTAAGGTGCTGATGTTCATGGTTTGGTAGGCAGGCTCCACTTTCGTTTGCAGTGTTCATTGTTAATAATATTATTATACAAAGGTGGGGTAAAGTAAAAAAAGATGCTCAATATTTATGTCCCTTAGTGTTAGTCAACAAATCCTCCCGGTAGTACTAAACACTGCTATAGAAGTAACTTTTGTAACACATACAGGTATAATGAAGCACGTGCAATCGAATTTTCATGGAAATGAAAACGGGTTTTAACAAGAAGCACACATAAACGGACTCTTAGTTTCTTTTCGACGAATTATTTATTTGCAGTTCTGACGAATGCTAATATTCGCACAAAATCGTTATGTCTGGTCCAACATATTAATTAAAGAGAAAGTTGCCCCCTAGTGGCACAGCGGTATGTCTGCGGGCTTACAATGCTAGAAACCGGGTTTCGATACTCGTGGTGGGCAGAACACAGATAGCCCATTGTGTACCCTTGTGTTTAACTTCAAATAACAAAGAGAAAGTTTGTTTCAACCCAAACATACACATGAAGCAACGTGTCCACCATGGGGGTGGAACCCCGAATTCTAGCGCTTTAAGCTTTCCGTTGAGTAACTTGGGGATAGCTAAAAATTTCAGTTGATTTTATTTAGTTTTCGTTAAAAGTGTGGCTAGGTCTTGAGAATTGAAAATAGCAAGAAAATGAATAATATTATTGATTGAAAAATAAAGTTTTGTTTGTAGTTTGAGCCACATAAATCTACCGTTCATGAGAAATTCACTTCTGATGTTACTTTGTTACTGACGGTGACTTCACGTATCTGTTATTGGCATCTCTAGAAAAGATAAAACAGAAGGTTTATTTAGTGATCATGGTTAGTTCATTTAAGAGACTCTATTAAACTATTAAATAGTTAATAAAACATTTGATCAAAGTACACATGAGAACATAAAAGTAACTTTTAAATCAACGAAGCCAATTCTAAATAACAAACGATCTACAAAACTGTAAGTGGTTAATGTCAAATCAATACAGGAGAAGAAAACTTGAAACTGATTAGAATGCTTTAACGATATTTCCGAAAGTATACAGAAGCATTTTTTTAGGGCTTAGGATCAATTAATATGCTGCACTTAACATCAACAAGTCCTTTGTATATAACATAAATATTTTACTGTTTATTTTGTAATTGAGTTTCAAGCCAAAACAGATGACGTTTTAAGTCACTCAAAATACGTTCTGTTTACTTGTTTTCAAACAGATCTTAAACTCCACATTACTGGACGAATTTTAACTTGTAACACATGTAACTCGTGTGTAAACTACTGAACACGTGCAATTATTGTGTTTACGCTGAAACCTTTGCAAATAGATAAAGTAATTGAGTCCATATTGACATAAGAGTAGATCTATACGCACTAAATTATGAAGTTTAATTGAAAAACCTCAAACTGATGAAAATATTGGGTGTATATAGTATGTTAAATCACTAATTTCTTATGGGTTAAATTACTGGAATATTATGGGTTAAATTACTGGAATATTATGGGTTAAATTACTGGATTCTTATGAGTTAAATTACTAGGTTCTTATGAGTTAAGTTACTGGATTTTTGTAAGTTACATTACTAGGTTCTTATGGGTTAAGTTACTGGATTTTTGTAAGTTACATTACTAGGTTTTTATGGGTTAAGTTACTGGATTTTTGTAAGTTACATTACTAGGTTCTTATGCGTTAAGGTACTGGATTTTTGTAAGTTACATTACTAGGTTCTTATGCGTTAAGGTACTGGATTTTTGTAAGTTACATTACTAGGTTCTTATGCGTTAAGGTAATGGATTTTTGTAAGTTACGTTACTAGGTTCTTATGGGTTAAGTTACTGGGTTCATGTGAGTTAAATTGCTGAGTTCTTAGTGAAGTCTAAAAGTACGGGTTAAACTTTTGGGTTTAATCTGAATTATATGAGAACAGATAGAATGGTTTTGTGCATACTGAGTTAAACTATTGGGTTCTTACTAAAGTATATAAGAATAGATTAAGTTTTTAGTTAATACTGAAGCCCATAAAGATAGGTTCAATGATAAAATGTTTTTCGAGATTTTGATTTGATTTCGTTAAATCTCGTTCATAAGAATAGGTTAAGTTGTTGGGTTTCTGGTCAATTCTATAAGAATAGATTGAAATATTAGTTAATATTGAAGTTCGGATAAGATTGTTTGAAGGATATATTGATCCTTTCTTGTTCGTTCTCCAGTTGAATGCCAGGAAAATAAAATGGCTGTTTATCGTTTTCTGTTGTTTTTTTTCTCTGAGTAAATAAGGATACAGTGAGCTCCATACCTCAGGTGCATTGGCTTTTCTAAATACCCGCCATGACACCAGTTAGAATAACAACATCACCAGCCTCTTGACAGATCAAAAACGAAGATGCTGGAAAAATGCCTACATTTTTATTTGTATCTTGCCAGTTTCATTAGATGCATGTTAGAACAATCAAACATTAGAATCTTTTAATTTAAGCAGTTTTCATATATGAATTCTTATACTCTTATCGTTTTTTCATCATTTTACTGTTAGGTTGATAAATACTCAAAATAAAAAAAAACAAGCAAAAGGACCTGACCTCCTCCTCCAATTCGTTGCTTCAACTTCAAGGAAAAATAGAACCAAACATAAACGCTTCTTTTTGCTTCTGTTAAAAAGAATATACAATATTAAGTAAAGCTTCTACTACTTCCAACCACTTATTTAGTTATTAATAAACCTAATAAAAGCTAAGCCTACTCAAATATACTATAAAATCGTAATATTATTTCTATATATTTAACTAGTGAGTGCTCTGAAATAAAATATAAGAAATACTTGAATGATCCATAGGGAAACTTTCTTTAATGTTCTTACTACATTAAAAGCTTAGATTTTGAAGAGATTAACGACACATATTATGTCCTATTCTCTCTGTATTTGGTAGCTTAAGTTTAGAAGAGATTAACGACACATATTATGTCCTATTCTCACTATATTTGGTAGCTTAAGTTTAGAAGAGATTAACGACACATATTATGTCCTATTCTCACTGTATTTGGTAGCTTAAGTTTAGAAGAGATTAACGACAAATATGATCCCCTGTTCTCTCTGTATTAGTAGCTTAGATTTAGAAGAGATTAACGACACATATTATGTCCTATTCTCTCTGTATTTGGTAGCTTAGGTTTAGAAGAGATTAACGACAAATATGATCCCCTGTTCTCTCTGTATTAGTAGCTTAGATTTAGAAGAGATTAACGACACATATTATGTCCTATTCTCACTGTATTTGGTAGCTTAAGTTTAGAAGAGATTAACGACACATATTATGTCCTATTCTCTCTGTATTTGGTAACTTAGGTTTAGAAGAGATTAACGACAAATATGATCCCCTGTTCTCTCTGTATTAGTAGCTTAGGTTTAGAAGAGATTAACGACAAATATGATCCCCTGTTCACTCTGTATTAGTAGCTTAGGTTTAGAAGAGATTAACGACAAATATGATTGGCTTGTTTTGAAATACCCCCTAAGATTTTTTTTTGTAACCAGAAACTGTCCGTAAAAACATAACTTGAATTAAAGTGACTGGAAACGTGCAGATTCGAAGCAACTGATGTAATTTATTGATTTGGGTAACTTTCATCACGGGCTATTTTTATCCTTCTGTCGTAAGACAGTTGTTAAGGCACAAAACAAGATTGCTATAACAGTAAAATAAGAAAATATCCAGTTAGTTTGATAATATTAATACCAGTAATAAACAAAACTCTTCAAGTCGTGACAAATCGTTTCACTTCTTAGATTACGATGACCGTCTTTAAAACGATTGAAATGAAGTTATGGACTTAAGCTTTTACTATGATAATTCGGTAAAACGTTCAAACAGTTGAAAAATAATTCTCAGGAAAAAATCATATTTTAAAAACACTTATGGTTCTTATTATTAAAATAAGTAAGGAAAATATGTTAAAGTGTAATCAAACTTTGAACTTTTTAGCCTAGTTCGTATCTTTCGTCAGCGCTATCGGTTAGTTGACAATGTTGATATGTTTTATAAAAAGAAGAGTAACAGACAAAAACATTATAGAAAAGATTTCATTCTGTGAGTTAATTTAGAATGTTACATTACCTTGGGTTGGATTAAAAAGTTATTGTTATCGTAATACATTTCTTTTGATAAGTTATAAATTCGAAAGTAAGCTAAACCTTATTAGAATAGTTTCATTTCATTTCTCTATCTTTCTCTCATTTTTAGAACTTCTAAGAAAATAAAGAATGTCTGACGACGAGAGATACAGGTACGTGTTTTATCGAATATATTAAAACTAGATTAAGATATAGTGTTTTTACTTTGATGAATGTTTCTTCCTGTTTTTAATATTGATGAAGTTTCGGCTTCTTTACTTAGGCCTTCTTTCGGTCGATGATACGTCACAGACGAAGCTAGTTAAAAGTAAAAATCAGTGTTTTCCTGTATATACTGCGTTTAATTGTATTTAAAAATTAAACATGGCAAAGTCTAGACTAAGGACAAATTATTGATTTAATTGTATTTGTCCAATATTAATCAGCTTGAAGATAAACATTGTATACAATAAAACTGTTGATGTCTCAGTCTAACAGTTGGTATGGCAGCGTAGTTCCAACATTAGTTTTTGTCATTGCTGTTGTCTAGTTTTAATTGTACCATTGCTTACTTTGGAGTTTGTACACCTTTAAATAAGGAAATCTTCTTGTATTGTGAAAAGAAACTGGATAACTCCTCTAAAGAATAGAAATGTATTTTAAGGTTTTCCAGAAAGACACCGAGTCTACAGCCTTTTTTTTTAACCATGTTATACATTCGACTTAGTTCGACACAAAAGCCATCTTTTTTTAATTTTCTCTCCTCCCCCTTTTTTATGTAAAATAGATCCGCCAGCGCCAGAAAGGAACTGTTGCCAAAAATGTTGAGTTTGGAGTCAGCTCGAATTACTCAGTGCATGTCCTGCCAAACTAACTTAACTAAGATTTGGGGAAAAGTTTGAATGAGCACATAAAAAATGTTAAAAATGTTTCGTTGAACAATTTGTATGATTCAGTAGAAAAATAGCCGAAAATGCCTCATTCTTTTAATAATTAAAACTTAATATTGTCAACTTTCCTTATTTACGGATAGTTCATTATAATAATATTATTTGCTATCTTCAAACTGAACAACACTTTATACGACACATGGGCTAAACGGCCAGGTTAGAGACCCCTTATAGTTAAGGTATAGTCATCTCTAACTTAGAACTGATGACGGAGGAAGGACTTCTAGTTAGCAACTATTAACAACATAGCGGGACTGACTGTCACATTTATAATTCTCCCACAGCTGAAAGTGCGGAGCGTATTCAGCAGCACATCGCAGCTCGAACTTCAAACCTTTCAATACGCAGCCAGACATGTTAACCACTAGGCCATAGTGTCTGAAATTTAAAAGGTTATCATGTGAGTGGTCCCCGTTTCGATCTAATAGCTTAATATTTTAAGAAGGTAAATTAAAGCGTAAAGAGAACGTTATGGAATAGATCAATTAAAAAAAATAAACTATGCGTTCTTCACTAAACACATTTAACTTATCGTCAAAACTTCGTCTTCCTGGGAGGAATTTTCGTGGTTTAATTTCGTAGTGATCTCCACCCACCCCCCGGTGACTAAGCGGTAAGTCTCGGGACTTATGACGCTAAAAATCATGTTTCGATACCTGCAGTGGGCATGGCATAGATAGCCCACTGTTTAACTTTAAGATTAACAAATAAGCGGAAATAATATCATAAGATTAAAGCATCCTCTAGCTTCATGACATCAACATACTTCTTATGCAATGTTGGCTGGAAGCGTCAAGTTTTTAATCAAGACCTCTCACCTAGTTTCTCGTTGCATTAGTTTAAAAATAATACCTTTCTGCGAACTTCGGTATCAGTTAAGTTTCTTCGAAACCTAAACCAAACTTAACTGTTTACGATGACATTACTTCTCCAGAAACTGTGAAATATGCGGTTAAAATCTGACGACCAGTTCCAGTGTGAATATAGCCTTGACTGTGTTAACTTAACGATAATTTGTTTGTTCTACATGTTTCAATAATAAACTTGTTAGGGTTAAAATAATTCAAATTTATGGGAGAAAAGTATACAAGAAACTTTAAATATATCTGACAGGTACCATAAAAAAAACAACCAGAAATAAACGAGAAAGGCAGAGTGAAGGCATGGTTGTGTAATGTTCGTGTTTTCCATACTAATTACTCTGTTGTTTTTCCTTCATCTGGTAGACTTTTCTTTGGCAAAGTGTATCATCTTCAGCAAAATTAAAAATATATTCTTCAGAACAGGCTGTTTAAGTCGTGGGAATTTAGATCTAAACAAGCCAAGAATGCGAATAAAATAATTATTTTTATACTATAAATTTATAAAATTTTTCGTAATACACTTCCTGTTTTAAGTTTCACAAAAAGTGAATCGCTGAAAATTGGATATATGCCAGATCGTATCTTGTATGCAAGGATGTTAGATTATGTAAAACTGATGGGTTGTTGAGAAATACTTAGGACTTTCTCAAAAAGCTATCTGAATGTCGATAAAGATGAATTTATCTAAAAAAATAAAAAATAAAGCCGGGCGTGGCCAATTACAGTGCTCTGATTGTGAATTCAATGATACATGGTTCGTGACTTGCCGCAAAAACACACTCCTCACTTTAGGGCCGTGGAAGCGCTACAAGAATGACGGCCAAAGTTCACTGTTTGGTCAGACAAGATTTACCAAACTTTTCAATTCTGAATTTGTATTTTTCTATTTATTGCAAAGCTACTAATACTATCTTACACCGTCTTATTTTGAACTATTGACAAGAGAAAAGGCAGCCAATCATCAGCAACCTACCACCCATCATCCACGGTAAGGTATTAACTGTCACTCTTGTATCGACCCATAACTTATAGTGCAGAGAATATTTTGTGGTATCGCACGGATTAGAACCTGGCTCGCCAGTTCCCAAATCAATAGATTTACCACGGGACGAATCCTGGTCTTCAATTATGAACCAAATTATTAAAATGATTAAAGCTCATTTCTTTGTAATCCCATTTTTTGGCGCATTTATCTGTAACTGAAACTAGAAGTTACCCAAAATATTTATAAATGTCAATCTAGGCTCCAAAAGTTTGGATGTAACAATGAACGCTAACTATAAAAGTTTAGATTACATTCTACTTTCTCGTGCTATTTATAGCATTGGTTTTGAATTTTAGAGGAAAATCCAGTTCTGTACCAAAGTAAATATTCTAGGCTTCTTGGCCCTCGTTCCAGGCTGTATTTACGTCTTATTTGTACAACAGATTATCTAAAATTATTGCGTCATTAGTTGTTAAGGGAAACATCCCCTACTGGCGGATTTCACTCACTTGTTCTGACATAGCTTCCATATGTGTAAGGATCATTTCTTTTACACTACATACTTGCTCTTCAAGACCGATGTCTGTAGGTTTACTCTCTTCTTAGAATTCTTCTCAAGAAGTCGATAAACCCCTTTTTTATTTTTTTTAAGTTGTTTTTATTTCTTCAACTTTTTCCCCCTTTTTTTTTAACAATAAA
>NW_013670308.1:15056-25966 GCF_000517525.1 Limulus polyphemus
ACGAACCCAAACTCGAGCGCTTTCGAATAATTGACTATTTCCCTTTGTTCTCCTGAAGAAGAATAGTTAACTGTTACGAAAGCGCTCGAGTTTTGGGTCTTATTTTAAGTTTATAGGATATCTGAAAATATGAAGTACTGTATATATATTGTCTATGAGGGTTATTGGCCAGTAGGTGGCTCTGACAGTGAACCAAACGCTTCGCCATTATGTATCATTATAATTGAACGATTTCCACTTCTCCTCGTACATTTTTTTTTTTTTTTATATTTGTGCGTTTTTTTATTTTTCTTTGGGATTTCCGAAGTATGACTCGATATATTAACTAATTTATTTATGATAAGATGGAAACATAAATTTTGATAAAAGAAAAGGTTGAAAATTCAAGTTTCGGTTACCAAAATGTATCGTAGGAGAAAAGAAAAATATCCGACTTCTTTTGGTTTTTTGTTTTATAATTTCGCGCAAAGCTTCATAAGAGCTATCTATGTTATATATGTCTCTGTAATTTTGAACTGAAAGACAGCTAGTCAACAGCACCGACCATTAACTCTTGGGCTAATATTACCTCACAAAATAAGGAGATTTTACTGTCACTTTTATAACGCATCAACGGCCACCATGTAAGGACCGAATTTTTGCAGCAACGGATCATGAAGGTGAATCCTTGGAATTATATTCAAAAACATGCTAACCGTTAAGTCACGTTGACTCGATTCTATGGGATAGAAAAGTGAAGGGTGGAGAATGGAGATCCTAAAAGGTGCCAAAAACGTAGGGAAAAACGCCGCTCCCAGGAATCAAATTTCTAGTCCCCCCCCCCCCCAACATTTAAAAAAAAAGGAATCTAAAACTCTGCAAATAAAATGAAAAATAAATATCGTAAATATAGTGTCAAAGTTTGGATCAACCGCTCGTGTTCCGGTCGTCCAGCAATTTATGTTCATAATAATCTTAGCTTTTTTTTTTTTACCATAAATCATTATGTAAAAACGTGTAGCCTCGATTTAATAGGAAATTGATCATTTACTACTTTTAAGTGCGATGTTTCGAGGGGGAGCCACTGAGCAATCTAGGATTTGTTCCGATTCTGTAATTTCTCGCTTTCTCAGCTAAATTCTCTTTCCGTAAAGAGATCTTTTAAAATTAGCTCAAGTTGTTTTGTTATTTTTGAAACGTTCCCCTAAAGGTGCCCTTGTTTCCAAGACACAGGAACCTAAAATAGTCGTAATTTTGAGTTCACATGTGAAATTCTTCAACGGTTCTGAAGCTATTCCTTCTTAGTAAAAGAGAGAAAAAAAGAAACAGCCGTGGAAACAAATAAACAATGAAAACTGCTGGCTAAGGAAAACGACTTGCTTTCGAGGAGAAAAATAACTTTTTATCTTTCATGGTTTCCTTTATGAACAAAGGATGTCTTCAGTTTATTTCTACATCAAAGTTAAGAATTAACTGTTTAAGATTACATGGTGAGTTAATCCTTAATCTTTTGTGGTTCTCTTTAAACTTTGAGCGACAACCCAGCATAGCTTGAACTATTGGAGCCTCATATAATCACAGGACTACGGGTGTTACATTGCCCTAATATGTCTTCGTTTTTGACGGAGTCTTGTTTCAACCAATCTTTATGTCCAACTTTTCGCTGACTTTTTATTATTAATGGGGTAAATAATATCCACGTTTTGATTGATTAAATTAAATATTAACGGCATAGTGAAAGCTCAGATGTTTTGAAGAAGTCAATATTTGTTCAAAAATTTATAGAAATGTCCAATAAAATCTATATAAATATAATAGTACTGTCTGTTGTACGTTCATCTAACTACTTCGCATGGTGTGGAAGGATCTTCACCAAAATTGGATCCATGCGGGGGGTACATAAAAAAATTCAGTTTGTTTGTTTTGTGGTTTTTATGGCCGTTTGTGCGTTTTTTACCACTACTTCGCCCCTTTAAATGGATCTTCACCAAATTTGGCATGAAGGTTTGTTGAATCCATACAGAGATACATGCAAATTTGTGGTTTCACATTTTGTGTTTAGCAGTTTTTATGGGCGTTCTTTTTTTTTTACAATTACATATAAGGGAAGCAGCTTTTCATGTCCTAAGGTAACATTTCATTAATCATAAATTTACATAACTTCCGTCCAAGAGACGTGTACTCCAGCTAGTTATGGATAAAATTTATATTAACAAATCTTTTTGTTATTAGTTGTTTTTTTCACCATTTGAAGATTTAAGTGATTTTGAATGGGGAATCTACTATAAAGTCTGGAAGAAATTTTTGTAAGATAATGAAGTTAGCTATAAAAAAAAAACTTCGATTGAAACACCAGTAATAACAATCCCCCAAGAAATGTTTGAGATTAGTGAATTATTCAATAGGAAATAAGTGAATATCTTGTTACCATTCTAATAACTACTCTTATTAAAGGAATTTATAATTCTTATTTTCTGAACTTTGCCTATTTTTCATTGTTTATTGCCTGTTTGTTTGTTTTCAAAGCTACACAATTGGCTATCTATCTCAACCCATCTTGGGTTTCAAGTCCGATTTGTAGTGATATAAGCCCTCAGATTTACCGCTGAGACACATTGGTATTAAAGCTATCTGTGTTGGCCCACCTCTGGAATAAAACACCAAATTTTACCGTTATAAACCCTCATGCTTTCAATTGAGCCATCAAGGGTTAAGGCTGAACTTTATCAACTGATGATATGAATGTCCAGAAGCCTAGTATCAAATATATTTCATTCAGAGGTTAGAACTTATTTCTAGGTAAATTAGTTGTAAGGAGAGCCAGATTTGACTGCCGGAATACTGGAAGGATTCTTCACGCTTAGTTTTCAGGAATCCTTGTCCTTCGAGCTCATCGGAGGAGGGGGCAGTACAAAAATAATTCTCCGCAGTCGTTTTTAATTCCCAGTCTGCTCCTACGTGAAAGCGTACAAAAACTGAAAACGGAGAAGAAATCAACAGCGTATGTAGGCGTAGGAACCGGGTGTCAAGGAAATAATGAAGAAAGCATTGAGAGCCAGAAAGATTAATAATTTGACACTCACAGGTGCATTTCGATAACACTTATTATTATGGTTGTAATCGTGGTTAAACATTCGACTTTCGTCTGAAACTGTAATAGTCGACAACTACCAAACTTAGGATCAGGGCCGGATTAAATATGATGGGGGGGGGGGGTTCTAAATTTCCTGGGGCTTTCTATTTGCATATTCAGTTTCTTATTTTACGGACCTAACGCCCCTTTGCCCAATTTTAAACACTGGTCCGATTGCAAATTGGAACTTTTTAAATAATATAACAAATTGTCAATTTTGAAGTGCACATAGCGATTAAGTTGTTATTATTCATTTAATTGGAGTACGCCTTTATGCAAGGCGATTTACAGGGTTTCCAAACATCAATATGTAATGTTTCACTTATGTACAACATTACTGTGTAACAAACATTGCAGCCTCACGACGCACAAACTGGCAACAATATAATAACACAGCAAACAAAGTGAAAATAGAAAGACAACAATATTCCGCAAGACTTCAACCAAAACTAATAATAAAGACTGTGGAACTTACAATGAAAACACGTACATTGACAGGTGGCGCTTCAAATATACAAATCAAGCCAGCGGAACATGCTCACTGGGGACGCTCTTTACAACAAGAACTAAGTATGGGTCGTTTGTTTTGACAAACTAAAATGGAACTACACTTACTGAAATATCACTTATCTCTATCTGCAGCTTTGCTTATGGCAGGTCATTTTTCATAGTTTCAGTTTTTGTTGCGTAATCCCTTGTAATAAATAGATTAGTAAGACAGTTTTCTTACAACAGCTTTAGATATTTTGAATATTATATTTTTATTTATAAGAAAAATAGTATAATAATTATAAATGAGGAACACAACTTTTCAAATACAGTTATCTTTTATTTCAAATAGTGTTTTTTCTTTTTCTTTTTTACTGCGAGGTTAGGTTTTAGCAGCCACTTGTTGCTTTAACATAAGACAATCGTGAAATAGCCGTACTCATCATTTTTCGTAATGTCATACACTACATTTTTATACAATTATCCTTTTTTGTCTGCGGTGCCCCATTAGATATGGGGCTCCAGCCCCTAAAGCCCTCGCATTAATTCGGTCATACTTACGCTACAAACTAAGTTCTTATCTGGCATCAAAATGATAGTCTCAAAGTTTTCAACTTCGTGAATAAATGGTTTTACAGCTTATTATGCAAATTTTGTATTGGACAGGCTTACAACATAAGTAGTAGTAAATAGGCTTAGAACGCAAGTAGTAGTGGATAGGCTTAGAACGCAAGAAGTAATGGACAGGCTTACAACATAAGTAGTAATGGACAGGCTTACAACATAAGTAGTAATGGACAGGCTTACAACATAAGTAGTAATCAACCTAAAAAAAAGGCACTTCATTGCCCGTCTTCTGTCGGGACGGAGCCTTGCGTGGCCTAGGGGGTTAGCATGCCGGATTGTGAATCCGAGGGTGCATAGTTCGCATTATAAGAGTGGCAGTCACATCCTATTATTCGATTAGAGTAGCCAAAGATTTGGCGGTGGGAGTATTCTCTCTTGTCCATCTATTCAAAATGATGGGCGGATAGCGGAGATAGCCCTTTTGTAGCTATGCCTTAGTATTGGAAACTAAATTAAACAGTCAGAACGTAAGAAAATAGCAGGAAATTTAACTTTTTTTTTCTAGAATACTCGTTCCTCTGTTTGCAAAAGCCTTTTCTCCCTCACGAGTTCGGTATTTAATTTTTATCTACCCTCCCCCTTTTCCTCCAGGTCAAACTCAATATTTGCTTCTACTGCGCCAGTAACAAGTGCCGATACAGAAAAAAAACCAACAAAAAAAACAAGTAGAAAACAGTGAGTTTTGTTGGACATTTTACATTTTATTATTTCTGAAGAAAAACACAATAAAAACTTGTAAAATCGGTGTTTTAATAAATTGTTTTTGTGTGTTTCTTACAGCGAAGAAGAGGAGGAGGAAGAAGAAGTAAAGTAAGTTATTTCACTTCAAATACTGTTGTAAATTTATGATTTTTTTTTGATAAAACATCGATAACAATAAATAGGTTTAATCAAAAGTGACGTAGAATTTTAATATGAATTAATTCGAAATAAAAGGAAAGGTATGTTAATTTAAATATATTGCCTCATCGCTCAAGATTCAATCACATTTTTCTTCGACACTATGATCCTAGCCCTAATAACGTAACGATAGAAGAAAAACGTCGATGTTGTTAGGCTACTTAAGCCTAAGGTTTACTTCGACGTACGCAAAATGTCCATTAAATTTAAGATTCTACAAAGATCACAAAATGTGCATTGAAAATATTTTTACTGCAGTTTTATAACAGAACTAACTGAAGGTGTAACGATAAGAATAGTTATTAGTGAAATAACTTAATTTTTAACAGATTCTGTAAAGAAAAACTTGAAAACTCGAGCTCGGGAAATAAATCTAAGGGATATGGGAAGAGAAATGTGTTTACATCTAATACTGTTATTAGCGAACTATTTTTTTCTAAAAGTCCCTAAGAAGTTAAAAACTTTGTAAAATAGACATGATTATACTGGGTATTTTATAAGGGTGTTAAAAATTGCAGCTGAGAGATACACGGTCGTTTTATAACCCCACCAAGTTTCGTTTTTTTTTGTTTTGTTTTTCACTTTTTCCACACCATTTTCAGGATTCTGAAAGTTACATGCTTTTAAACTTTTCGAATTGTTAATATCCCACAAAAAACCTGTTTTGTTTTTATTTTCTTATCATAATATTGACGGTAAAAGTTGTTTTAAAAAGTATTGTGATCAAGTTACAACAACCCAATTGAAACTTTAAATTTATCAGTATAATTTGCTTCAAAACATTTTTCGTCGTCATCCAGTAGTTTGAAAGCTATGCCAAAAAAAGCTTTTGTTCGTATAATTTTAGCAATCTTTTCTGTATATTTATTGCCTTGTCTTAATAATAACTTAAAGGAGTTAATTTTATTTATAAACCTTAAAGCAGTTAACTAACATGACGTCATTCGGGTCATCTAAACGATGACATTTCGTTCATTTATTTTCTTTCTGACTTTCATTCAAAAATGTTTTGCCTCGATTTTTCCCTAGGTCCTCATCTCATTTCGTTAATTTATTTTCTTTCTGACTTTCATTCAAAATTTTTGCCTCAATTTTTCCCTAGGTCCTCATCTCAGCAGAAGAAGCCTGAGTAAGTGAAAAAAAAAAATGTCCCTGTTATTGGACTAGGCTACCGCTTAAACAAGCACAGTGTCGTTCATTTTTCCCCTCATGCATGGAAAGTTTTTGTTATGCAGTTTTGCGGATGGCGAATGTGAGATTTAAATTTCTGTTATGAACTGCCGACCCCCGAGCGAGCGGTTCATTAACCTCCTTCGTAATCTAACTCTGTTTCCGTAATTTCCTGTTGCAAAAATAAATAAATTATTAATTTGTTTTAATGAAGAAAACCGTGCTCTCTTTTTTTTTTTTTTTTTCGGTAGCGCCAACAAACTGTATTGTGATTGTTTTTAATCAATCTTTTAAGATAACTATGCCATTAGAAACACCGTAAAAAAAACAACTATAAATCTATATTTCGTGATCTTTTAAAGAGCGTCATTAATACTTGATGAAATACTTTTATAGCTACAAATTATGTAAAAATAGAACAAAGCTTCTATATTTTCTCCAAAGACGTTGTGCATTTCTTTCTTTGTTTTTTAAAATAATTTTGGAGATAACCGTTTTATTATTATGTTAAGTAAAACTAGCAGGTTATTCAATTATCTACTAAACCTAAACTAACTCTTTTACGGCAAATTTTATTTCAACCTTGAAATCTTTCCCCACGTTATTATTGGTATTTTAAAATAATGCTATCACAGTATTTCATGAACTAACGTTCTTTCTACAACGTTTTGTTGTTGATAAATTCAGACCCTATTGTTAGCTCCTAGAGTAAATGAACAGTTTCTATAATAATTATTAACAAACATTACAAAAAATAATACATTTTCGTAGCATACTGTTAGGCGATTAATTCGTTTTTTCTCTGTTCTTTAATTACAAGTTGTTGATCACTTTCATAAATGTAATGCCAAACAAAATCTACTCATTTATCAATTATGTTTTAGGTCATATATTGTTGGAAGAGTTAAAAACAACGTATCATATTTGTTATCGTGTAAACGTTTTTTTTTTCTAAGATGGCGAAGCATGATTATAATCAATTAAACTTGCCGTAAGACATTAGTAATAGGCCTATTATATTTCTAACACTACATTTTTTATTCGGTTCATTAGAGGTTTTTCAAGAACAAGAAGAAGAGTGTAAAATAGTTTTTCAACCACACTTTGACTGCCATATGGTGAACAAATGGTTTATATAGAGTAAATAGCGTTCAGACCACTACTATGTTTGTTGCATCCCAGCCAGTCGGATGGTCTCTGTATAGAGCGAAACGCGTCGTCTGCAATGGATACAGCAGTAAAAAGAGTCATTGAAATACTATTTATTATACACTCTTCTTCTTGAAAAAACCCTAAGCGGTTGAGTAATAACATAGTATCAAAAATATAATAGGCCTTTTACTAATTTCTTATGACAAGTATAATTAAGTGTCAACTAGTTATTTAAAATAAACGATTGACTAAATAATTTAGCTAACACTTTTTTTGATGAACTGGAACTTCAAGTGTTATCTGTGATCAACCACAAGTTATTATTGCTCATTTAATCCGCCAATGCCGCATTTTTACTAACAGCTCGAAAAATCCTTTCATGTTCAAAAGTTATTTATGGTTTATCGTGTCTTCCGTTATCTATTGTTGTTTCCCTGTTTACTATCTCGGATTGAAAATATAATATTTACTGTGGAACAGAAAAAAAACTAAAACTGCAAAATTAGATATTTAAACTTTATTTATTCTTCAATTGATCACAAATAAAACATGAATATACAAGTTAGTTTTGTTCATAAATAAAACACAATAAAAAAAAATTCCGTTTTGAATATAAACACATTATACACGCTGGATCGTATTAGTCAGCATGGAGACGAATGGTTTGACATTGTTTATTTGAAACTGTTATAAATTGTTGAACAATTCAACTACTAATTTACTGATTTCCATCTGACGTTACTTACTGTTTTTAATAAGTAACCCTTTTTAGCTATAGATTCTTCTTGAAAGGTGAGTATAAAAATCATTAAAAATAACGAGATCTTGCTAAATATAAATACATGTAAAAGAGTTAGTACTTTAATAACGATAGCTTTCTTTTCAAAATATTATTGTTGTTGGTTTCGAAAGAAATTATAAATTGTTTATGGAAACCGTAGTCTCGTATCACAGTATTATAATTATTACTAAATTTTATCAATAAGTTTTATCATCTAATTTTTCTCATAGTACTTCGTTGTTAACTTTCTAAGTGCCATTTGTTTCTTTTATACTGAACTTTTGTTATAAGAAATTTAAGGATATACAATAAATGTTTATTTAAACAGTGTTCAGTAGGTCTGTTGAAACCCAAGTTATAATTAGGCCTACTATTGTTGCCCTTCTACAACTTTCTTTTTAATGTGAATTGCTTCTAAACAACAGCACCCAACAAGCAGCACCTCAAGTCTCGGAAGCGGAAATGGCGATGGAAGTAAGTTGAAATTTTATGCAACAACTGAAATAAATCAGTATTTGTTTCTTAAAAGTATGAAATCACCAGAACTTGTGTTAGTTATCGAACTGTAAATACAGTGTGTGGAAAATTGTTTAAAAATTGAAAAAGTAAGTAACCGCTCTATCTCATCAGGATATAAATATAACTTTTCTTTAGAAAGTAAATGTTTTAAAGTTGCTTTGTGTTTCGCCATTTCAACTTCACCAGGAAAAGATAACAGTACTACAGCAAAGTTTAAACTACAACTGGTTGTCTAACAGTAAACATGGACACCCTAATTTTAAACTGATGTGCATTTGTGCACAAGTATACACGAAACGATAAGGAGTGACCTATCTGTAACAGTTTCGTTTGACAGCTTACGTAAACATTTTAGTTGTCACACAGAAACATAACTGACATACATAATGAATTATAACGAATTTTGTTTTAAAAAATAATGCTATAAAATGATAATAACTAAACTAAAATCCAAAAAATGTTTATTTTTCGATTATGATCAAAACTCCTTCAGTAGAAATCGGCTTGGTTTAACTTTTTTTTTGTAATGAGTTTTGATGTTTTATTTACCAACACTCAAAACTAGGAGAAGATGCGAAAAAAGAAAGAAGAAGAAGAAGCTATGTGGAGAGAATACATGGAACAACGACGAGTTCAACGACAGAAGGAAGAAGAAGAGTTGAAGAAGCTGAAGGAAAGACAGGTAACTTCTAAGAAAAGAAGATAGATAGACAAGACCCTGTTTAATTTCTTGAGTATCAAACTGAAGCACAATTAGTGTAAATAAGTTCGTTGGCAAAATGTAATAGACAAAAGTAAAAACAAGTAAATTATAACAGGAATAAGTAAGTGAAATACTAATATTTTTGTGACTATGATTCCTTTGTATTTTCTCTTCCAAATATTGAACATTCTTAACGTTCATTAGTTTATCTATATTCACGGGAAATTATTTTACATCTGTTGACTTGTTTCCATGTGATGTGTCAGAAAGATAACCAGTTTTTCACGACAGTTGGCCTAAAATTGAACTACTAGTACATAGTAATTAGAGGCTGATTTTAATTACAGTTTTTGACACGTAATAATATTAGGTACTTATAGTAAGTTTCTTCTTACGTTGTAAAATATTGACTAAATTTTTAACTTATTGCTTCTCTAATTTTGATCGTTGAAATTTTATTGGTAAATTAACAGACTATTTTCTTCAGTTAGGATGAACCTCTTAGATTAAATTCAACTCCACAGACCCGAAAGTGTGTCAACATTTTCATCATTGAAGTGACTAGTAGATTTAAAATGGTTTAACAAGGATAATCTGAATCGGTTTCTCAATATTTAACTGCAGATATTTTTCACAAATAATAGATCAGGGATTAATCAAGGTGTGAGGAGAGTTGACTTCAAGAAACTCTTCTAAATGATTATAATGGATCAGGGATTAATCAAGGTGTGAGGAGAGTTGACTTCAAGAAACTCTTCTAAATGATTATAATGGATCAGGGATGAATCAAGGTGTGCGGAGAGTTGACTTCAAGAAACTCTTCTAAATGATTATAAATAGTAAAACGCGAATAAAACGTAGAGAAGAAAACAATTACTCATGCCTAATTCTCTAATAATATTCCGTAGTTTTATAGAGGGCGGGTAACACCATAAAATACAGTTTGCCATATGTCATAATTTTATCTGTTATTTGGACAAAATTTCTCGAGATTTAGCATTCTCGGGAACCACTAGTAGTGCTTTGTAAACATTCAAAAATTGTGGTTCCGCCATTGGTTTGTTTTCTTTTTGCATAAGGCTTGAAAATCAGTTCACCTGACAGAACCAGATTCCAATTTAAATGCTCAAAGTAAATCACTAGACTTTGTCGAAGAACATACTGATTCCAATTTAAATGATCAAAGTCAATCACTAGACTTTGTCGACGAACATACTGAGAAATCGGAAAATTATCAAGCCAGAATTTTTTACTTTGACAGGCAAAACGAAAAGCCCAAAGATATGAACGGGAGAAGAAAATGATGGAGATGAAGAAACGACAAGAGGAACAAAGGGTTCGTGAGATGGTTAGTAATTGTTTTCTTATTTGTTGTCTGAAAACTCGAGAACTTCATTACTGAGCGTAAAACAAAAATTATGCAGGTTGTAAACTTGTATATATCAAAACTAAAGTTT
>NW_013670308.1:26487-28254 GCF_000517525.1 Limulus polyphemus
AGGATGATGAAAGAAACATATTTGATTTGTGAGGGAGTGGGGTTAACCACATAAGAGGATGATGAAAGAAACATATTTGATTTGTGAGGGAGTGGGGTTAACCACATAAGGGGATGATGAAAGAAACATATTTGATTTGTGAGGGAGTGGGGTCAGCCACATAAGGGGATGATGAAAGAAACACACTTGATTTGTGAGGGAGTGGGGTTAACCACATAAGAGGATGATGAAAGAAACACACTCATACAAGTTCTTTCAAAGCCAGGGCAACATTTTCAACTAAAGAGATAGAATATAACACACCGTTCTGCTTGTTCTACATTCACAGGAACAGGAAGGATTGAGTAGTTATGAACGTTTGTCTTTCTGCCTAGTTTATCACTCAAAGTACCCTCGATAAGAACCAAACTGGGTGTTATAAGAGAGTTGTTAACTGTTATATCCGTTATATTAACTCATTATAATAGCCGTGTTAGCTTTTACAAATGTACCCAAAATGCATAACTTTATCACGTATTGTATTGTACAACAAAAACATCAAAATAGCACAAAATTACCGTAACTCTTAAATTATGGCTCTGTACAAAATAAGTCTTCTCGCGTGCAATAAAAGTTGTAACCTAAAATTTATATATAAATTTATTTTATTGTTCCATTAACCAAAAAAAATCAATTCTACGACTATAATCGTTTAAAAAAATATATCAAACTCAGGCAATAAACATAAAATACCAGATTTAAAACACTGATAAGTGAGTATCTACAAAAGTATTAGGACAAATTTGTGGTTCGGAGACCCTCAAAAAAACGTTTGAAGACTTGCTTATTACCATACTCATCTGGCTAGGCTTAAGTATTGGTAATTTAAAGACAAATGCCACCTTCATCTGACTGAAGATTGGAAGGTTGATATTAGGCTATAATAAAACAATGCTAAAGAATACATTCGTGAGTTTAATCGTGATATAGGGGTGATAAAGAAAACAAAATATTCAGGAAAGTTAGTATTATTTTACTCTTAAGTTTCCAGGTCGGTTTATAGTTCACTAATTAACGTTTTGTTTTGATGCAACGTAAGTTTGGAATGGTATAATTTTCTTTTATTATCTTTAGACAGTTTCCTTTAAACTGATCAAAACGTTCAACAAGTGTAACAAGTATTTTTCAGGTTTGATCAAATGCAAAGAAACAAAATGAACTAAAATCCCTCCATGATCAAAGTTGAATGTTTGTTTTTTGGTCTGATTTCCAGTTTACCAACATAATGTACGCTCGAGGCGAGATGGGTAAGACGAAAGAACAGTTAGAGGAGGACAAGAAAATGTGCTTGCAGTACAGAGTTAAGCCTCTTGAGATCGAGGGGCTCAAAATTGAAGATCTTAGACAAAAGGCTCAGGAACTGTGGGCCAGAATCTCCTCCTTGGAATCTGAAAAATATGATCTGGAAGAACGTCAGAAACGTCAAGAGTATGATGTTAGTTCGTCGCTTTTAGTTTTCTAGTTTATAAATTAGAAAATGTTGTTATAAATAATAACTAGTTATTCTACTTAAAAAGAGTACAATAATCACACTGAAATAATATTAACAACTAGAGTATTAAACGGAGAGTTATTATAAGCATGAGCTCTGAATGGATCTTCAAAAATTCTGAAACTTGTATTATATTATAAACCAACTCTTATAACTTCATCAAAAAATAATACGGTAAGCCTGATGTTGTTGTTTGAAGTTAAGAACAAAGCTACATAATGGGCTATCTGTGCTCT
>NW_013670308.1:29177-42496 GCF_000517525.1 Limulus polyphemus
TAGCGTTGTAAGTCCGCAGACATACCTCTGTGCCACTGGAGGGGGGCAGGTAAGCTTGATCCTTTCGGTCTGTAATGTTGTTTTTAGCACAAAGTTACTCAGTGGGCTGTCTGCGAGGAATCGAACTCCGGATTTCAGCTTTGCAACTCCATAAATTACCGCTGACGCCCTAGGGGGGGACTCGACACTAATGATCGTTCGAGTGAAAAGAAAACGATAAAAGTTTAAAAAATATACTAAAGTTTACAAATCGGTTTCAGATATTTATTTTTACAAATCGGTTTCAGATATTTATTTTTACAAATCGGTTTCAGATATTTATTTTTACAAATCGGTTTTAGGTATTTATTTTGTTATTTGCCAGTTTTTACTTTCAAATATAATACGTAAAATCACAGGAAAAAAAAAAAGACATCCTTATTGCCACATTTCTAGGAATGGTCTTAAAACTCCAGTAGCTGTGTGTTCCCGTGTCGGTGTTTGCCGCGTTACTGTTCGCAACCTGGGAGGATCGGGTACAAATTTGATCCTTTTCTCCCTCCTTAACGGTTTATATTTAAAACTGATAAATGCTACACGTAAACTTCAAGAAATCGGGGCTCAAATACTAGATTAAAAACACTGATTTTAGTTCCTTCCTCAGGGCCATGTTGCACCTGTAGCATTTCGTACTACTTATCACTGCGGCCTGGCATGGCCAGGTGGTTAGGGAGCTCGACTCGCAATCTGAGGGTCGCGGGTTCGAATCCCCGGTCCACGAAACATGCTCGCCCTTCCAGTCGTGGGGGCGTTATAATGTGATGGTCAATCCCACTATTTGTTGGTAAAAGAGTAGCCCAAGAGTTGGCGGTGGGTGGTGATGACTAGCTGCCTTTCCTTTAGTCTTACTCTGCTAAATTAGGGACGGCTAGCGCAGATAGCCCTCGTGTAGCTTTGCGCGAAAATTCAAAACAAACAAAGAAACAAACTTGTCACTGCACTACTTTGATTGCATTAAAATCCCCGAACGATTCATTGGTAAACGTCACTTGAACTGGATTAGGTTACCAAACGCGTATTTTACATATACGCCATATTAATACACTTGTGATACCTTATTCTAGGTGATGTGTATGATTTAGTTGTAGGTGGCCTACTTATTGTGTTATTCCTGGGGTTTGTATCGTGTGTTTTATACTGTAAAGGAAGTTATGAGTTTCTGTATTATGTATGGGATGAATCGGTGCGAACTGTTTTTTGGCCATGGTTAAAAGTAGTTCAAAACTGTCTTGATGATTTTGATATTCACTGATAAGTTGTAGAAGGAAATTTTTTCCGGCCTCAGTTATTGGGTTATTTTCTTTATCTGGTGTTTTCATTATTTATTATATACAAAAATAAGGCTTAAAAACACTAGCGCATGAAGTTGTGGAAATATGCATGTATCTAATTGGTTGGATCAAATCCACGTGACCTAGACAACAGTCAAGAGCACTCGTTAAAGACTCCCATGTAATTTGTCTTCAGAGCCTCATGAGGTCTAGTTACACCACGAGCAGTATGTTTCTTTTTAAGCTTAAAAACGATTGATTTTAAACAAATTATATTAAAAAAAAACGAATTAAATGTATTTTTACAGCTGAAAAGATGATAGTTGATTAGGGATCTAAGTTCTAAGTCAAATATTTTTACTGTAGTTAAAGGAGTTGTCTGAGCGTCAGAGACAGATCAATCGAAACAAGGCCTTGAAGAAGGGATTGGATCCTGAGTGAGTATTAAATAATCATTAGTGATACACGTAAAAGTACTTGGGAAGTATTTAACGAAGAGCTATTTATATTTAAAAACGAGGATTTATTTCTAGAAATTGTACATTAAGCTACAGTAAAGTCTTAGAATATTTCAAATGTACAATTTCTAGAAATAAAGCCTCGTTTTTACGAATTACATTTTGCTAGTAAGGGAGAACCTAATGTAGTAAGTTTATTTACCCGATCATTTGCCTACTTCTAAATACTTCTCGTATCTCTCCAAAGATGTCGCTATATAGATATATGTACAGTACAACGAAGTATATGTCCGCTACAACCGCAATGTACGTTATTGGTACAGTACAATACCAGTTAAAAAAAAGAAAAAAGAGGGAATAATATTCAATAGCCGCGGCTGTAATTAGATTTCAAATCGGTCAAGAGATGGAGCTATGAGCTAAACGTTTGAACTTGAAAAAACAACAACTTCGAGCCATTCTATGTGCCGCTATGTCGCGGCTAATAAATAAATAGCGGATAGATTGTTTTTTTTCTAACTGTGGTTCAATATTCAAAAAGTTACGATTTAAATTCCAAATACTGGCGAAGTACTATAATAGAATAGGCCTAATAAAGGATAGATCTGAAAATGGACAAATCAAGAAGAAAGTTGCATTCGAAGTGATTTGTATTACAAATGTCAGATCTAAGAGTTAAAATCTGTTCAAGTTGATTAATAAAAATGTAGCTAGAAAAATTTGTGTTCGGTGACGATAATTCTACTCAGAATGTTGTAACATTTCGGTTAGGCATGCTTAAAGTTGACTATGTCTGTTTTAATATCAAGGTGTGTTCAATGTGTGATAACGATATCTTTTTGTTGAAATTACAAATAAAGTGAAAACCAAATATGTTGCATTATAAGAATGATGTTTTAATTATTTATTAATTGCTGTAGTGTTTCAATTAATTTTATTTTTTATTTTTTTAGGGCTTTGCAAGGAAAACATCCGGTAAGAAGAATGGGTACTATATATGTATATCGTCTAGGCCATAACATTCACTATAAAATAGATAGTTTGAGTAAATTTTATTCTCCCACTTCGTACCAGAAAGCAACAGGAAAGCAATTATTATTAGAATTATATCTAGTTCAATAAATTTGGTGTATATGTTCATTAAAAATTCATCATGTCAAATATTTCATTCCAATCTTGTTTTATCTTGCCCTCCTGTTGTTTTCGAGACAAGTTCTAAACATTTTTATATTTTAGTTTTAATTCTAAAAAATACATACAAATAGTTTTTGTGTTTTAAAAGGTGTGTTATGCAAATGAAACTACATAAAATTGGGCGCGATAAAATAATTGTCCTTACTAGTGTAATGGGTGGATAGCTTTGAATAAGTTCGAGTTACCTACATGCAGTAACTCAGTTATAACCGCATTTAGTTTACGTTCGACACATGATAAAATTCAAGAGGCATCAGCGTAGACTATAGTGCTGTTAGCGCCATCTAATGTGATTCTACCAAAGATCTGGTGCCTAAAAAAATAAATAATTCCGTAAAGCTTTAAACCGAGCTTTGTTTCTGAGAGAACATGAGTAGAGTAAATAGTCCCTGTAACTAGATATTAGTCATTTAGTTCAGCTATTAGAACCCATCATTTTCCCTCAAAGTTCGAAGATACGAGAAATAAAATTTTAAAAAGCAACTATTTTCTGTATCATTATTATATTGTTTACCCTCGTGATTTGTTCTTGCAAGGATAACTCTGAACCTTTACTGCTTAGTTATTTCTACTATCTTTCTCAATTAGCCAGTGAGGTAATTGAAAATTGATTAGGTTAACTATTTTCATTTTGCATTTTACACATTTTTTTTTTTTTTAGCCGAAGAACCCAAGATGCAAATAAAAATAGAGGTTTTTTTGTTGTTTTTTTGCCAGAAGAAAAATGAGTTGACGAAAATTACCTCTCTGAAATTTATGGTTTATATTAGAATATGTAATTAAATTCGAATTGTCCATTACTTATCTATTTAGTTCAAATTAAGAACCAAAACATCAGCTCGTGAAATTGTGCACTATGTTATCGTGGAGGCTTTGAAAAATTATCTTAAAGGAATTGCTTACAAAATGGATTCTGACTTTAAAAGTAATTTTGACAGTCGAATATGTGATAGTTATTGATTTGACGTGTTTTATGTATCATATATTTTACGTGTTTCCGCAGCCTAAGATCCAGGTAGCAAGCAAGTACGAACGACGTATTGACAGACGAACCTACGGCGACAAAAGAGAATTGTTTGATGGTGTATGTACAATATATATATATATATATCTTTGCTTTCCGTGCACGTGTTTCATTAACAACACATTTCTCACTGATCACTCGTTCAAACTTTTTGTACGAAGTTGATCCTTTAACTCACTAACTCCTCACCCCGTTGGCTCTGCGAGTTTATCACACTAAACATTGAGTTTAGATATCCGCGGTTAGCACATATAACCCATGTTTTACACATTTAACTAAAATCTGTTTCGATAACCTTCAAGTTAAGATGCACATAGGCCCGGCATGGCCAGGTGGTTAAGGCACTCGACTCGCAATCTGAGGGTCGCGGGTTCGAATCCCTGTCACACCAAACATGCTTGTCCTTTCAGCCGTTGTGGCGTTATAATGTGACGGTCAATCCCACTATTCGTTGGTAAAAGAGTAGCCCAAGAGTTGGCGGTGGGTGGTGATGACTAGCTGCCTTCCCTCTAGTCTTACACTGCTAAATTAGGGACGGCTAGCGCAAATAGCCCTCGTGTAGCTTTGCGCGAAATTCAGAAACAAACAAAGATGCACATACATAGAAACAGGCTTCTTTTTTAAGAGAAATTGTATGTATAAACATTCATCCTAATTAAAATTAGCTTTCTTCCTATTGTTATAAGCACAAAGCTACACAACGTAGTTCTCCATATTGTGTCGACTGTGAGGAATTGAACCTCGGAGTTGATCGTTACAAGCCTTCTAGCTTATTGCTATGCTACTGGGGAAAATCAAATGTTCATATATTCTTATGGCCCTCCCCAGGTGGCTCAGGGGTAAGTCTTGGAGTTTACCACTCTAAAAATTGGGGTTTGGTACCCGCGGTTGGCACAGAACATATAGTCCAACGTGTAGCTTTAGGCTTAACAATAAACAAACAACTCCTTGTATCTGTTTTCATTCCCATTATATTCTTGGTTATTAAACATTTTAAATTTTCATTAAACATTTAACAAAGAAGCTAATAATCAGTTATAGCAGTGGGTTATATAAGTGCCGGCAAACTGCCCCCTATCCCCAAATTAAACAATATAGAACATTGATCAAAACCATTTGGGGCAAAACATTTATAATTTGGTTTGTTTTGAATATCCGCGCAAAGCTACACTGAGGCCCATCTGCATTAACCATCCCCAAAATATGAGTTGATAGAGGGAAGGCAGCTAGTCAACAACATCCAATACAAACTCTGGGACTACTTCTGCATTAACCATCCCCAAAATATGAGTTGATAGAGGGAAGGCAGCTAGTCAACAACATCCAATACAAACTCTGGGTCTACTTCTTGCCGATTAGTGGGATTACATTCTTATGACTCATCCACTGCCCCAAAGTGCGGAGCGTGATTTTGCGGCAGTGGGAATCTCCAATCCGAAGTAAAGCACGCTAATCTTTAGGCCATAAACGCTGCCTAAAAGTCTTACTCTTACGTGGTAGTTTGTAGGTGATTATTGATTTTTAACAGTGATATCCACTAAAAAAAAAACATTTTTAATTCTTCATATCTTTAACTGCGTAAGATTTTTAACATTAATATGTTTTTTGTTGTTGTTATTGATCGCTGTACTTTCTTCCAAGATATGTTTCAGTTATAAGTAATAGAATAATAATCTAACAATGTACTAGGTAATAATAATCTAACAATGTACTAGGTAATAATAATCTAACAATGTACTAGGTAGTAATAGTCTAACAATGTACTAGGTAGTAATAGTCTAACAATGTACTAGGTAGTAATAGTCTAACAATGTACTAGGTAATAATAGTCTAACAATGTACTAGGTAGTAATAGTCTAACAATGTACTAGGTAGTAATAGTCTAACAATGTACTAGGTAGTAATAGTCTAACAATGTACTAGGTAGTAATAGTCTAACAATGTACTAGGTAGTAATATTCTATTGGTATAGTCGGTAATAATAATAGTCTAACAATGTACTAGGTAATAATAATAATAATAGTCTAACAATGTACTAGGTAATAATAATAATAATAGTCTAACAATGTACTAGGTAATAATAATAATAATAATCTAACAATGTACTAGGTAATAATAATAATAATAATCTAACAATGTACTAGGTAATAATAATAATAATCTAACAATGTACTAGGTAATAATAATCTAGTGGTATTATTATATCCTAGTATGATAATCCCACGATATACTACATGATAATAATCTAATAGTATACTAGAATATAACAATCCAGTGTTATGTGAGCTGATAATAACTCAGTGGTATAGTAAGTGAAATCCAAAGAATATATAATATTATATGGATTCAACGAGTATATTAAATCCAGATCATGTATACCAGATAATAATAATTCCATTTAATCGTGTGAGAAAGCAATAAATCGAGCATATCGTTTGAATTGCCTGACTGGCCTGTGTATTGTTAAATCACATACATTGTTGTTATGCATTCAGTCGTACCGTGTAGCTACTTCGCTCCATAAAGACTTAAAAAATAACAATATCTTGATTTTCTTTCATTTAAACAGAAACTTTAACAACGTGTCATACAATTTAAACAGGGTTTGGAAAGCGCCTATGAAGCTGAACTTGAGAAAATGTGGGAAGACAAGATGACTCAATTTAAGGAAAAACGTCCATCGAAACTTGTGAAATGGGATCCTTCTGCTCCCAAGAATAAGGAGGTAGGTGTTTCTCGTCACGAGGAGGAAGAAGAAGAAGATATGGAACTACATATGCCTTCCATGCCTGAGCAAACGCCTGCTCAAGAAGAAGAGGAAGAAGAGGAGGAGGAAGAAGAAGAAGACGAGGAGGAGGAGGAAGAAGAAGAGGAATAGTGTGTGGTGTCTGACGCTGAAATGATTATGGTTTTGTAGTAAGTAGACTTACAGAAAACGTTCAACTGTTCTTTACTTGTTTTCTCTAACAAGTTTTTTTTTATTATTGTGGCTTTGAAGTTAGATTTAAGGAACAGAATTAACTGAAATATACACTCGCAATTTTTTGTTAATTTATATAACTAGTTATTCCACTAAGATGTTTGTTTGTTTTTTAATATTGTTACGTTTCTGTTCGTTTGTTAATTTCCCGTAAAAATTCTTTCCGAAGAACTTCAGCGATACAAGTCCTTTCTTAAATAAAACTAGTTTATTCTTTCTCCATATAACTTTGCAATACACTTAATTTCCACAGTCACTTTAACTTCAACACACGCTATAATTCACAACGATTCACGCACTTTACTTACGAATTGACTCAATTATCTGTCTCCCTATCTCTCTGTCTGCTATCCAATTAATTATCTCGCTTTATTTGCCGCGCTTATATACAAGAGTAGAGGGCGTCTAGAATGCACTCTCCTCTTCATGAACCTTCTAGACACTTATCACGTGTTACCAAAGTCACGTGACCTCCGCTGTCGTAACAATATTTTACAGACGCTTAGGTTTAGAATGCAACGGATTGGATAGATGTCTCTTTATTTTATGTCTATTGTTATATAAAGACAAAAAGCCGTTAGTCTGTCACGCAGATATTGCGATACTAATCGACACGCAACTTGCACGAAACAATGGCACTTTTCGTCTTTTTTAAATTTCTTCCAACCATATATTTAACGGATGAAGCGCTACTTTGGGCATATAATTATATTTGAGGGTAGGTTGGTATAGATCGTGATGAGTAATAAAATCGAATTAGGTATAGCGCGCCCCACGCTTTGTACTGTTGGCGCACAAAAATTATAATTGGAGGAAATCCCCATTACGTTTGCTTGGTTGTCAAGGGGACACATTGACGCAATATCGCTAAATTTTGTGCAGTCGGAACCCTCGGCTAGAATTATATAATAACCCGCAGCATATTTCAAATTTGAAAATGTCCAAATTAAAGCATGCTTCTTCTGCCCAACATGCTAACAAAGCCAAAACCACGAAGACAGCCCAAAGAGACGACTCCGAAATTCATAATAAATTCACTGCCTTTACCATCACAATTAATAACTTGCAGTGTCATACAGTTGACCAAGTAGGAATATGTTTTTGAGAATCAGTTTTTCGCATGTTTCAATCTATAAGGATTTATCAAGAAGAACATTTGAATATAAAAAATATACAGAAGTAAAAATGCTAATCAACTAATACTTAAAGATGACTAAATATACATAAAAAATTAAATACTAGCAATAGGATTGTCATTCTCCATACATATATTGTTACTAGATTATAATTCATTTTTAGAAAACGTGTTCATAAAACATTTATTTAGATATAATCTTGCGAAGAAAAATGAACCATTATTTCCCGTTATATGACGGCCATTAAAATATCATTCATGTTAGGCTTAAAACTAAGAACTGATGAAAGGATTTTTTTTTAGATTAATGAAAATATTATCAATATATAAGTATGCAAATTAAAAATAATTGATAAATTAATTTAATAAGCAACTGGTTTCAAAAATAATACCGATTTTGATTTTTTATATGAACTTCATTTACATGGAGTTCACAGGAGACAATGTATCAGTGTAAAAATCTCAACACAAAGGCTTAATTAAAACTTTGCCTGTCTCTACCTCCAGCTCCATTAAAATTCACGAGAGTAAAATAGTAAGCTTTAAACTATTGTATTAAAAATTCATGAAAGGACAAAGTTATAATTTATTGTATCAAAATACTGTATTTAAGCGAGGGATATGATTATATTCTAAATTACATGGAACTAAACAATTTTTTTGAAGGTATACAACGATATTAATATAACTAGGAATATCCACAAAACATTTGAAGTAAAATTGGTATCTTTATTGCAACAGTACTTCTTTAAATTCATAGATCAGTGCTTCTCAAACTTTTTCAGCTTGCGGCACACTTTTAATGTCCCAAACTTTTGGGGGCACATATAAATAAGTCCATATAGCAGGGGGCCCGGCATGGCCGGGTGGTTAGGGCGCTCGACTCGCAATATGCGGGTCGCGGGTTCGAATCCCCGTCACACCAAACATGCTCGTCCTTTCAGCCGTGGGGGCGTTATAATGTGACGGTCAATCCCACTATTCGTTGGTAAAAGAGTAGCTCAAGAGTAGGCGGTGGGTGGTGATGACTAGCTGCCTTCCATCTAGTCTTACACTGCTAAATTAGAAACGGCTTGCGCAGATAGCCCTCGTGTAGCTTTGCGCGAAATTCAAAACAAAGATGCACATACATGGAAACAGGCTCTTTTTTAAGAGAAATTGTATGTATAAACATTCATTTTAATTGAAATTAGCTTTCTTCCTATTGTAGCTTTGCGCGAAATTCAAAACAAGCAAACTATATGGCAGGCCTAGTGGCACCCCCCCTGACTAAGAAAGGCAGAAATTACTGTTGTGCTGTATATCAAGGAGAAAATAAATCACATTTGAAAGTTAAAAAAAATGTATTTAATGGATAATAAACTTACATTACTAAATAAAAATTGTTTAATAATTGCAAAAATGCCGCGGCACGCCTGAGACCCTTCTGCGGCACACAGTTTGGGAAGCACTGTGCTGGATTAATACAAAATAATTCTAATCGCAATCACCGAAATCTACAAGTCCACTTGTCTTAGGCTTAACATTAGTTAATTCTTTATTAAGCATCGGCTTATATTCGATAAATTAACACTGTAATTTGTATACATTTTTTTACTTTAGTTTAGTTACGGCTAAACTTTACCGTATTTAATACTATCAGTAAATTTACTTATAATGTTATTCTACGACCTAACGTTAGACCTTTTTTTAAAAACTTTGATAAGCTTTTAATATGTTGTTGTACAAAATGTCTACTAAAGTGTATTTACATCTGCGTTTTGTTTACATCTGTTGTAATAAGTTTGCGCGCATGCGCATTTAGATATGAAGGTGCGCGCAAGTTTTCAGAATAGATAAAATTTGATATAATAGAATCACATAAAGAAAACCAACAGCAACAAAATGTAGTGCGAAAAGCATTCTCAGTACCAGTATTTCGTGTGGACTATAATTTTTTTATTATTAATACCGAAAAAAAAATTTCAGAACAGCCAATAAAACAATATAACGTTCCAAAACAACATTTTATTGTTTCATTGATGAGTTGGAGCACTTTGCTAGAATTATTTTATTTTTAACAATTGCAGAGAAATGTGATTGTATTTTTCTATAGAATTGTGCTAATGAAAATAGCCATTAAGGACGTATATTTTTGATGGGTTTAACGTAGTTTTATAGCGTAAGAGAAAATTAAAAAAATAAAAGTTTTGTGATTTTTTTTATTAATATTCTTCAAACCAACTTGTAGTTTTTCCCTCTTTAATTTTTATATATTGTGCTTAATAGAAGATAGAATTATATTGCTTACTCAGATGTGGTCGCTTATTCTTTTTTTGTTTTGTTTTTCTCGGTACCAGGTCGTTCCGGTTATACTAATGACAAAATACGAAGAACCAAAGGAAAATGTTGGTCTTGTGACAGCTCATAATACTTCTCTCTCTCTTTTAAGTTCCGACTGTAGTAGAAATCTGAATCTCCTGATGTGTGTGTGTGTGTTATTCATTCATTTTTGTTTTTGTTTTGCGCAATCTCTAATTTGTAAAAAAAAATATTTCTTTTTTTCCGATTGTAAATGATTTAAAAAAATCGTATAATGATGGTTGAATATTTGGTGCTATAAGTCCTGTGATAACAATTTTACGAGTCCCTACCTGGAGCAAGTTGAGTCTGTTCCTTTTCATTGACATCTTCAGAATGTTAAGATCTCAGATTTTTCTCATCTTATTCAGAAAAGATGTAGAAAGAGTCTTCCGGTGTTATGATTTTATCGTTACACTTCTATAACAATAATAATCATTTAGCCGAAAAGGCTGCAATTTAAATAAAATTCGGGAATGTTGTACGTCATACTGCTCAAAACATGTAAAACTTTACTGTTGTTTTCAGAGAAATTTATAGTATCAAAATAAATCACAACTCATGGTCTTTTGTAATTCATTGGCTTTAACTTGTTGCACTTTCTGGAAATTTACCAAAGTTTTTAAAGATATAACCAAATCAAGAAACGTGTGAGTGCCCGCAAGCGTACTTTAACCTCTTTGTCTTCTACCATACCTTCTGTGAATCAGAAATTATGTTACCAGCCTTTTTTTGCCACAAATGTATTTGAATGGAATATTTCTGATCTTATGAAAAATAAATAATTCTTGAAAAAAAAAATCCATGTTTTATGGATCTCATATATAATAGAAAACTTACGAAAGGGTAAATAAAATAATTTCGCGTATTTGAATATACACAAAAGCAACTTCAAATATGAATAAACTAGCAGAGACATTTGCGGCCACATTCGTTAGTTTCATTATTGCAACAGGAATTCTTTGAATATAGCATTTATAGAATGATACAAAAGAATTCTAGTCGCAGAACCGAAATCTTTAACTCCACTTGTCTTAGGCTTAACATTAGTTAAGCCTTTATTAAGTACTGCATATATTCGGTAGACACATAAATTAACACTGTAGCTTCTGTACGTTTTTTGCTTTAAATTAGTTAGGGCTAAACTTTACAGTACTTAAAATTATTAATAAATAAACTTATAATGTTATTCTACGCCCTGACGTTAAACCTTTTTAAGACTTTAAGTTTTTAATGTGTTTTCTGTACAAAATGTTTGCTAAAGTATATTTACATCTGTATTTTGTTTACATCCATTGAAATTAAGTGCGCCCGCATTTTCAGGACAAACAAAAACCGAGTACTATTATAACAAATCCATTTAATTTAGCCTGTTTTTTATATAACTAACTTGCCGGATATACACACTATACGATATGTCTGCGGACTTAGAACGCTAGAAACCTAGTTTCAATACCCGTGGTGGGCAGAGCACAGATAGCCCCTTGTGTAGCTTTGTGTTTAACTACAAACTAAACAACCAACCACACTATACGGAAGATAAAATTATTTAAGACATTTCATATAAGGCCTCAGTTAAAAATATATCTGATTCCGTTTTCATACTAACATTTTTGCGGCAAAAAAAACATTTTATATTTTAATTTAAAAACTTTCGAATTAAAAAAAATCCCTAAATATTTACCTGCTCCGCGGTGGCTCAGTAGTAAGTCTTAAAGTTTATAATGTTGAAAATCAGGTTTTAATGTACTCGGTTAGTAGAGCACAGATCGATAGACTATTGTGGTTGGTTCTTTGAAGTTAAGCACAAAGCTACACAATGGGCTTTCTGTGCTCTGCTCACCATGGGTATCGAAACCCGGTTTCTAGAGTTATAAGTCCGCAGACATACCGCTGTGCCACTAGAGGGCAGATGATTGTGTAGCTTGGAGCTTAACAGCAAACAAAAAAAACTCTTAATTTACTTCTTTTGGTCGGAAAACTAGAACCATGTACTCTGTAGGCCTAAAAATTACAAATTATATAATATAACGAAGACTGTGAAAAAATTCTGAATATTCAAAAATAAATTAATCAAACACATTTTTTTGCAAGAAAACAAATACAGGAATAAAAAAGCTTGCAACACGTTGTACCTTAATGTTCACAAGAACTGTTGGTTGAAAAGTTGCAATTACTCTGCGTAAATATTTCCAACACTTAAAGTTCAAGAACTTTCTAGAACTATAGTATCTTCTCCACCTTTTTAATTTGTGATGACGTTTAGCCCGTAAACTTATCAAATATATAAGTTGCATATACACAAGTGTCAGAAAGGCAAACCCACAAATAACAGGAGATTCTATCAAGAAATAGGAGGAGTGTTTTGTAATAGATATCTTGACCGAGTTTCTTTAAGTATAAAATAATAAGTCTGGACAAATGTAAATAATTGAACAAAATCTTTATTATGACAAACAAAGTGAAGGTACAGTGTACGCACTTGTGCAGACGGAATGACAGTTGCCTTTACTAGGAGGCTTGGCATGGCCAGGTGGTTAAGGCGCTCGACTCGCAATCTGAGGGTCGCGGGTTCGAATCCCCGTCACACCAAACATGCTCGCCCTTTCAACCGTGGGGGCGTTATAATGTGACGGTCAATCCCACTATTCGTTGGTAAAAGAGTAGTCCAAGAGTTGGCGGTGGGTGGTGATGACTAGCTGCCTTCCCTCTAGTCTTACACTGCTAAATTAGGGATGGCTAGCGCAGATAGCCCTCGTGTAGCTTTGCGCGAAATTAAAAAAGCTATACTTAAAAGGTACAATATATCCAGTTTAAAAACCATTTAGCTCAGCTGTTAAGATGCACTCGCCTGTTATGAGAGGCCCCCCGGTGGCAC
>NW_013670308.1:43018-46958 GCF_000517525.1 Limulus polyphemus
AACATTATAAACTTAACTATAAGACTTACTACTGTGCTCTACTAACTGGGTACATTAAAACCTGATAAACCTATAAAGTACATGGTTCTAGTTTTCCGACCAAAAGAAGTAAATTAAGAGGTTTTTGTTTGTTGTTAAGCTCCAAGCTACACAATCATCTGCCCTCTAATGGCACAGCGGTATGTCTGCGGACTTATAACCCTAGAAACTGGGTTTCGATACCCGTGATGGGCAGAGCACAGTTAACCCTTTCTGCTTTACTACAAACCAAAACCGGGTAATACAAAATAAGATTAACACAGAGAAGAGAAAGCCATTCAACCCATCACCAAAAAATAAGCAGTAAGCCATTCAGCACAGATTATAAAAAGTGGTCATATGGACTTGGGTCCAGAAACAACCTTGGTTTTTTGTTATTTTTTGGAGATTGCGGGAAGTACATTGGCTATGCACTATGATGGACCTGCTAGTGACGAGTTAATGGTTGGGGAAGTACATTGGCTATGCACTATGATGGATCTGCTAGTGACGAGTTAATGGTTGGGGAAGTACATTGGCTATGCACTATGATGGACCTGCTAGTAACGAGTTAATGGTTGGGGAAGTACATTGGCTATGCACTATGATGGACCTGCTAGTGACGAGTTAATGATTGTGGAAGTACATTGGCTATGCACTATGATGGACCTGCTAGTGACAAGTTAATGGTTGGGGAAGTACATTGGCTATGCACTATGATGGACCTGCTAGTGACAAGTTAATGGTTGGGGAAGTACATTGGCTATGCACTATGATGGACCTGCTAGTGACAAGTTAATGCTTGGGGAAGTACATTGATTTAGAGTTACTTGAATACAGTACTTTAAAAAACAGAATGGATAACTTCACTAGTTTGTTGATTTAAAATTGACTATACCTCACGTTTTGACAGATCTGGCCTATATTTTTCAGCCATCTATATTATCAAGTTTATTGCAAAAGTCTTCACATGACCTCCAAAGTTTCTACATTTTGTTGCCGTCTGAGCTTACAATCATGAAACTTTCAAATGGAACTTTATATGTAGAATCTACACAATCTACTCCAAACTGAGAAAACTTAAAAAACGCCGATATTATGTAAGTAAGTCAGATTTTCAAAGAAAATAATAATATTCTCAATTGCATAAGTACTCAACCCCTTTGCTACAGCAACCCTAAATCAATTCAAGTGCAAAAGATGAGCTTGAAAGATCACAAAATTAGTGTAATGGTCTCTGTCTGTGTGTAATCAAAGTGGTTTAACTTAACTTCAGAGTAAATACATCTCTTCGAGCCACAACTCGCATAGTGATAACAACCCAACCATGAAGACTGAGGAGCTTTCCAAACAAGTCAGAGATAAATTGGTAGAGAGGCACAGATCAGGAGAAGTTTAAAAAAATGTCGAAGTCGCTGATTATCCCATTGAGTATGGTGAAGTCCATCATTAAGAAGTGTAATGTGCTTTATACCACTCGTTCACTACCCAGATCAGGCTGCCCTTCCAAACTAAGCAGCCGGTCAAGCAGGAAACTGGTTAGGTATGCCACTGTGAAGCCAACAGTGACTTTGAAAGATTTGCAAAGTTCCATGTCTGAGATTGGAGTTAATGTTCATACATCGACAATATCCCAGTCCCTATATAAAGCTGGCCTGTATGGGCGAGTGGCAAGAAAGAAGTCATTACTTAAAAGGAATCATCTTAAATCTCATATGGAATTTGCGGCAAAGCATGCAAATGATACTGCAGACATGAGGGAGAAGGTTTTGTCAGACGAGACAAAAATTGAACTTTTTGGTCTAAATTCAAAACGTTACATCTGGCATAAGCCCAACACAGCCAATCACACAATCAACACTATCCCAACTGTCACGCATGGTGGTGGCAGCATCATGTTATGAGGATATTTCTAATGAGCAGGGACTGGGAAGCTTGTCAGGATTGTGGGGAAGATGGATTGTGCTAAGTACAGGCGAATCCTAGAGGAAAAACAGCTTGAGTCAGCCAATAATCTAAAACTGGGTCTAAAATTTACATTTAATCAGGACAATGACCCGAAGCACAAGGCCAAAGCCACACTGGAGTGGTTTCAAAAGATGAAAGTGAATATCCTGGAGTGGCCCGGTCAAAGTCCTGACATTAATCCTATAGAAAATTTATGGCGATACTTGAAGATTGCATTCCACCAACAATCCCCAATGAACTTGTCAGAATGGGATCAATTCTGCCAGAAAGAATGGACAAAAATTACACAATTCCATTGTGCAAAGCTGTTAGAGACATATCCAGAAAGACTCACAGCAGTAATTGCCGCCAAAGGTGCTTCCACCAAGTACTAACTTAGGGGAATGAATACTTATGGAATCAGGAAATTTCAGTTTGTATATTTTCTTTGCATGTTTTGCTGACATTCAATCTTCTTCACACATAACAGTGTTAAGTTTGATCATTAGAGTTTTGAATACAAACAAGTTAAATAAAAAAATGTTTACATTATTTGTATTTCATTCAAAATGTGACATCAATGGTAGGGAGCGAATACTTTTGCAAGGCACTGTAGATGTGGTATTTTCAGGTGAACAGACTTCCATAGAAGTATCAGATGGTTAGATATGCTAATAACAACAGACTAAACAAGGAAATCTGTGGAGTATTCTGCATTGGAAAACTTAACTAAATATTCTTGCATGTTAAATAATGAGATTGGGCAAGTTTTAATTGAAACAAACACAATCGTTATTAAGAATATACAAAAAGAAAATGCATTACATGTACTTGTACAGGTTCGACCACAGCCGATATTCTATTAGGTAGTGTTTAGTCCTACTGTTTCCACTCTCTCATGATTGATCTCTGCAGAATTAAAACACAATGTTCTCCTAGTAGAACTGAGCCAAAAAAAAAACATGCTTTAATTCATCAGGTAAACCATGTTTTGTTTGTCCCGTTGACAGCTTCACTTCGTGATTCTTGTTCTTTCACAGCAGTGGTCAGTTGTAATTGACAGACATCATCTATTCGGTTAGCAAAAGATACTACAATAGGTAATCCTTTCTACATGGACGCTCTGTGTTACTGCAATATCTGCTTGAGCAGAATATACATTTATCTACCATAGAGAACAAAGAAATAAAGCAACTAGAACGAGGCAACCTAAACGGTTTTCTGGACCACATGTTTATGCTGCAACTGCAGAAAAACTACACAAGAGAATTTTTTAAGATTTCTAAATCACTAAAGCGGGTAGAAAACATATAATATGCCTGTATATCACACAGTGTAAAACCACCTTAGGGCACTGAATTCATACCAAACACAGCTTATATAAGTAGCATATCCGGGTGTGTGCAGTGGAAAAAATAACGCGTTGTAGTTATTCATAAATGTACGTGTATCACATAATAGTTTAATCTCATATCAAAACAAAACATTTATTAAATGAAATAGTATCCATTATTATCGATGATGCCTTTCCATCTTACAATCAGGTTGTTAATGCCCTGATTAAAGAAATCACTTGGCTTTAAAGCAAAAACATGTCGATGTCCTCTTTAACACCTTCCACATTTGCATACGTTTTCCCATTAATATGGTGTTGCAGCGAACGAAAAAGATGGTAATCTGATAGTGCCATATCTGGAGAATATGGTGGGTGGGGGAGAACTTCCCAACCCAACTCCATAATCTTATGTTGCGTCAAACGTGCCACATGTGGACGTGTATTGTCGTGGAGAAGAAGAAAACCTTTCCGATTGAGGAGTGAAGGGCATTTCTGATGAAGGGCTTGATTTAGACGTTTCAGTTGCTGACTATAGATCTCTGCATTGACAGTTCTCTGTGGATTGAGGAGTTCGAAATGAATTACTCTTTTAATGTCCCACCCAATGCAACGCATCACTTTCTGCGAATGGAGTCCAGG
>NW_013670308.1:47236-49975 GCF_000517525.1 Limulus polyphemus
AGTTTTTAAGGCTAAAGTCACCTGAACGAAATTTGCTGAACCGTCATTGACATTTACGAACGTTAAAAACATTTCCAAAAATTTCTTTGATATTCTTTGTGGCCACAGAGGCGTTCTTTCCCTTCTTGTATTCAAACAGCATTAAATGCCAAATGTGTGTCTCGTCGTTTGCCATCATTATAAGGGATTAGAGTATATTAAACTTTACACATTATATAGGCGACACTAAGGCGACGTTTAGGCAGTTCGTTTAACTATTATGCGTGATGCACGTTTTTCGGGGAGGGGTGGTGGTTAATGAAAGTGTTCCAAAACGTGACATTAATTTCTTTACGACCTATTTAACCAGACTTAGACAGTAACCAATAAATGCTTAGTTTCCATTAATATAAATACGGTTCGTTTTGGTTTAGCTAATATTTCTAACTTCGCCTTCTTGTTAAGCACTTCAGCAGCCTTAGAGAAAAGGGATATTATTATATTTTATGCAGACAAGTTAATTCGTCGCAGCATACGGTTTTTAGAAGCAATGAAGGAACATCAGGGTAAATAGATCTTAGAAGCAGAGAATGCCATTAAGGAAATGAAGTTTCATTAATAACACTGGCAGATAACATTAAGATTGTTTCAGTCAATCATGTTAATTTTTTAACCAGTATCATAAACAATATGAAACAACGGTTATTCACACCAACTTATTCTCATGAACCAACTGGGTCATAGTCAGGCATTTCTAATTCCATTCCAAACATAATTTCTGAGCTGAGTACTTTAGAAGCCAATGAACGACCAGCAGAGTTAAATTCAGGCTTTGGAGAAAGGGAAATAAAGTTTTTTTGCAAACGTTTCCGATTACCATTTCCAAAAACAACCACAGTATACAGAGACTTTAGAGATAACTGTGGGCGCTATATTCTATCAGATTTGAATTCTTCAATTGGGTGTTCAAAAGTCATTCCATACAGTTCTTCCGAATGCTTTAGAAGCGCAAACCTTATCACTACATAAATGAGATCCAAGCCGTTAATCAACCACGTGACAAATCTCATGCTCATTAGCTTCACGGCACTGTGATTCAAAACCGGAAACAAGACGATTATGGATACAAATGGCTTAGGTGTAATCGTTCAGCAACTGATATACGAACAAGAGTAGCCAAGTCTAAGGAACTTACTAAAGAACAAGTTTGGAAGTTCTGTGAATAAGTTATCCAGGAATTCAAAAGTTCAAGGCGAGAGAAAATTATTTTTTATTGTAACATTTCCAAATGTAGATTTCAATTACAATTACAGTTTATAACTACTATTTCTGAAATATGTGTTTTTATGTATTGGTGACGTAATAAATACTAATCATAGTAACACTTTCAAAACGCGTTCCCTTACTTCTATATTTAGCACTACACTACTGTCTATATAGATTTAATCTACATTCTGTAATAATTATTTTTCAACCTTTGATGTTAACTAACACTTTCTAGGAAACATGTTCGCAGTTTCAGCCTTGGGTATCATATTTATAATATGACGGTCTTTCCCGCTAGAGGGTCGCGGATTCGAATCCCCGTCACACCAAACATGCTCGCCCTTTCAGTCGTGGGGGCGTTATGATGTGACGATCAATCCCACTATTCGTTGGTAAAAGAGTTGCCCAAGAGTTGGCGGTGGGTGGTGATGACTAGCTGCCTTCCATCTAGTCTTACACTGCTAAATTAGAAACGGCTAGCGCAGATAGCCCTCGTATAGCTTTGCGCGAAATTCCAAAAACAAACAAACTTTCCCGCTATTCTTTGGTAAAAGAGTTAGCTGTGGATGGTGGTGATTAGATGTCTTCCCTCTAGTATATTACGTCTAAATTAAAGACTGGTACAAGAGACAACTCTCGACCAGCTTCGTGCGGAATTCCACAAACAAACTAGTCATTCTCATTCAAATTTATTTGGGGCTGTAACCCTAATATGCCATCTGCTTTATCATTGAAGAAAAACAATTATATTTTTGGTACGATAACCAAAATACACCGAGAGAGGCCGCTTTATGAAAAGTTTAGACCAGCTAATTCTATATGTTAGGCTTATTCATAAGGCTAGAATTATGTTGAATTTTATAGGACAAAACAGACTAATGTAAATACTAATACATTTAGAAACGTCGATGATAGCTAGTGAAGTGTCAAGATGATAATAAAACTCTGAAAAAGTAAGAACGTTTGTTAGAGTAGGAGAGTCTGCACTGCAGTTCACTTTGAGTTTGATCTTGATTTTAACGCGACTTAAAATCAAGCTATACTCTTAACTGTAAGTATTAACGGTTAATTGTAACAATAATTTAGAGTTAAGGTCAGTTAATTACAAATACTTAAGTCAGTGCTTATTACGCCTATTAGTATTACCACGGCGCAACCCAAAATTCAGGCTTTATAGAGACAGGCATAAGTTAAGTTAATATAACTTAAAAATTGATGTTTTACTTTGAGTTTTAGTATTTTTTATTTTTTTCAATCTTTATCACGTTTGTGATAATAGGCCGACTGTTAATAGAAAAAATACAAACTCAATAACTGTACATATTGTGTGATTACCATAGGTCTCCTTGTATGTGGGCTTCCAATTGCATGACCTAATCCAGTGTATTTATCCATCATGTGTAAAAAAAACAACAAAAAAAAACCTATAACCCAAGCGCTTTTGAAAGGCGGACCTTTCTTCTTCAGGGGCAAACAAAGAAGAAGAAAGGTCCG
>NW_013670308.1:50163-72194 GCF_000517525.1 Limulus polyphemus
CCTCCCACGACTACCCAAGCGCTTTTGAAAGGCGGACCTTTCTTCTTCAGGGGCAAACAAAGAAGAAGAAAGGTCCACCTTTTAAAAGCACTTGGGTTATAGGGTTTTTATTCATTTCTCTCAAGACTTCTTGAACCTATGTGTATTTCTATAATAATGAATATCCATCATGTGTGATATGTATTATACTCATAGTCATTTTACATTTAGTCTTAGTAAATAATCTTTCATGTCCTAGTCCTAAGATCCTGTGATATAACCAATATTTAATGTATAGATTGTTCAACATAAACAGTGATAAAGCTTACCTTCTGCTTAAAATTAGAGCTAGTGCATTACATTTACAGTAGATATTGTGTGGTAGTTGTTTTAATTTTTTTTTTCATGCCAGAGGTCCAGTAATCTACATCTTTTTTAACCATATGGCATTACTATTCACAGTAGTTGAGAAAATACATGATTATAATTTGACCAAGGTTTACAAAAACTTGCATGTCCATGCCACTGGATGATAAAGGATACAATTGTCATTTAGCATCAAATCTGTTGTCATACAATTTTTTTTTACCCTAAATCAATCCCAACATGCCTTTGCCCAGAGATACTGATTCGAATTAGTTTAATAATTAGTGTACATAATAACTTGTGATGACTTAGGGTGCCTCTAAGATTCAAATTTCAAGTGGTACTAGTAATAGTGTGGTATATTTAATTCAAACTGAAATGTAGAGAAATGGGATGGGTCTGCCTAACAGGAAGTTTGACAAAATGTTTATAATGGAGTAATACCAAATTTCTGAATAACTGATGTTTTTACAATGAAATAAAGAGATTGGACACAAAGTAAAATATGAAATGAAGAGTTTATTAAAACAGACTTAACATAAACACTGTATGTGTTTTCTTTTATTGGAAGGTAGCATTTACCAGAATATATCTTCTCTCTCAAACTTCCTATCTTATGAAGAGTTCTCCCAGATTATTTAAATCCAACATTCCTTACTTCACAAGAAACATCACATATACTCAGGATTACTAACTCTACCCACATGTCTGGTCATTCTCATTCAAAATTATTTGGGGCTATGACCATAAAAATGCTATCTGCTTTATCATTGAAGAAAACTGCTGTTGAAATCTTTGCACAGCATGAACCACCAATGGGCAAAGCCAGTATTGTTTCGAAAGAATAACAAAGGAACAAAAGCAGCTAAAATGAGATGAACGTATTAACTTATGTTTTGTGAAATTGGCACACATATACAGAATAAATACCATAATAATACAACAAGATAGAAATGCATGATATGTTTATATACCATATTAGTTATGTACTACTGCTTAAGAAATTGTCTGTAATGCTCTGTTACTGTACTAGTAACTAGTAATACTATTGGCCTAACTGTTTATAACAGTAGTTATAAGCTTAAATGCCATGGTGTAACAATTCAAAAATTGTATATGTCACTGAATCAGTGTCCAAATTTACCTTAAATCTGATCTTACTGTAAAACTTTAAAACAGTAAAAGTTAAGATCCAAAGGTGTGGCTACAAATTCTTGAGATTGCAGCACCCTGATACTTAAGTGACTAAACTCTGAAGTAATTTAGAATAGTTTTTATTTTAGAAATATAAAAGAAAGATCCAGGTGAGTAAACTTGTACACCTGTAGAAAAAATCTTTTAAATGAAGTTGCATTTAAAACATTTTCTACAGAATATTTGATTACAATTTACATTAACAATTAGACTAATAGTTATTACCTTTCTATAGTGGTTCTGGTTTGGAATGAGACAACCTTTTGCAGGGTATATTGTTATTGCTTCAAATTTATTTTAATGCTTTATGGTATATATATGTGTTATGCCTAGGGGAAAATCTACAGAGTTATACCTGGAATTTGATAATAGCATCTTTCATAAAGCTACAAATACATTTACATCAACCTTCAATTATTGAAACAGTTTGTGAAGTGTGAAGCACAAAAGGAGTTAGTTATGTTTGATGAGTATAAACAATTTTTTTCATAGGGAAAGAAGATGTTATACCATTATTTTTTATGTTAGACTAAGCCTATTGACTCGGAAAGTAACATAATTCAGATGTTGAAATTTTGAAATGTATTAATGTTAAAATATTGTTTCATAGAGGATAAAAGATTAAAAAAATATACTTAATAATGTTAATTTTTATTAGGGACCTTGTTGATTATGAGGTGTCACTTAAGTATTTATAAATTTTCTGGCACTTAGATGAATGGTTTGTTGTTTTAACATAGCATACGAACATCAAAGGATAATTTGGTCCTTCAAGGCTGTCATTGTACACCCACTCTTTATAAAAAAAATTTAAACCCACCATTCATGTTTTTTAAACTCCTATAAAGTGCTGGCTTCCAACACTTTAAAAAAGTTCCTTGTCATTTTTAATATGTCAATATCCTTTCTTACATAAAGAGACCAAAACTGTACACAATATCGTAAAGTAAGCCTAACTAGTGGTTTTTATAGAGAAGTAATTATTTATTTTATCTTGTAATCAGTTTGTCTACAAATACACCCTAAAATTCTTATTAGTTTTCCCACTGGTAACAAACCACTGTTTCAATGACTTGAGTGAATTGTCCACTACCACACCAAGATCCGTTTCATTAATCAAACTATTGAATGGATATCCTTCTCTCTTAAATGTGTGATCCAAATGCATTACTTTGCAGTTACTATGATTAAAGATCATTTGCAAAATATATTTCTAAATTACCAGTCAGTCTGAGTACTTTTTTCCACCACAGATGTAAGAATACTTCCAGTGATTTTGCTGGTGGTTGTCATTTGAGCATTTTGCAAAAATGTGTTTATTTTGAGACACATTTTTTAATAGGTAATCTGAATATTTCCTATTTGGCAAATCAATAATGTAGAGATGATTATGAGGTCACCATTTCATTTGTTTTTAATATTGTTACATATCTGCTTGTTTGATAATTTCCTGTAAAATTCTTTCTGAGGAACTTCAGCGATACAAGTCCTTTTTTTAATTAAAACTAGTTTATTCTTTCTCGATACAAACTTTTGATACACAGTAATTCCACAGTCAATATGTTTGCAATCTTGATAACAAAACACACACTTTATATTACCATCACTACTGTTTGCTTCTTTAATTATCTATCTATCGCTTTCTTTGCTACGCTTATATACTAAAAAATAGGGCGTCTAGCAAACACTTGGAGATTTGTGGGGATCCCCGATAATTCGAGAAACTCCAGCACGCATGCTCCCAGTGACACGCTACTTCTGCTGTCGTAACAATATATATATATAGTAAAAAAACATATTGATCTCTTATAAATCAAATATAATGATAACCAGATAATGAAAACGTCACACTCTCACTGATCATTGGTAATAATGTTTCTATTTACAATGTATCATGATTATACATAAATATGTAGCCAGTTTATTCCAATTTATTCATGTAAGTTTGTTTGAATGTCATAAAAATAACAACAACATACAATTTAAGGACAACAATGTACCTGCTGGTCCATCTTGGCCATCCCATCCATTATACTAATCTTTAAAATAAAAGTAAAACACACTAAGTCAGCCCATGTCATTGAAAGATTTATCAAGTATTCCCTTAAACTATTTTAAACTAACTGCATCTACCACATCTGAAGGCAACCCATTCCAAAAGCCAACTACTCTGTTAGAAATATAATAATATCTTAGGTGAAGATGACTCCTACCCTACCAAATTTATATTTGTATCCTCTAGTCTTACCCATTCTCATCATTAAGTACAAAAAAATATTGTGATCTACTCTGTCAGTTCCAATAATGAATGTTAAACAGCTTAATCAAATCCCTTCTAACTCTTCGTCTTTCAAGAGGAAACAATTTCAGATCTTAACCTATCCTCATATGATAACCTTTCCGTACTATATTATCCTAATAGCCCTCCTTTGAACCCTTTCCAACATTTCAAAGTCCTTTCTAAGGTAAGAATCCAACAACTGAACACAATACTCCAATTTTTGCTTAACCAATGAACTATACAAAAACAATTTAACCTCTTTAGACTTGTATTCATTATTTTCATATTGGATACAATCTAAACTCCTATTTGCCCTGCCACTAGCAAAAGCACATTGCTTGGATGGATTAAGACTTTTGTAATTCAAATTATGATATCCCACCTGCATTTATTATAAATTAAAAGCCATGTCCCATTATTTGTGTAATTCAGCAAATAATCCAAATCCTTTTGTAAAGTAGCAGTATCCTCCTCACAGCCGACAATGCTCAAAACTTTAATATCATCAGCAAATTTAATTAATTTATTTACCATTCATTCATTTATTTCATTGATATATATTAAAAAGAGCAAAGGATCCAACATTGAGCCCGGAGATACTCTAATTATAACATTTATCCAACATCACTGAGCTCCATTTGTAACAACCCTCTGCTCTCTGTCATTCAGCCAATTTTCTATACAATGAGCCAACCTATCTTCCACATTACAGCTATAATTTTTAACAAATGCTTTCTGAACATCAAAATAAACCAAATCAGCACTTGCTCCCTTATCTAACTAGGCAGTAATCTCTTTAGAGAATGTCAGAAGATTAGTAAAAAAAAAAATTTACTGTAGTGAAACCATGATGACTATCCAACAAAGTTTTAAATGTTATTAAATGATTTTGCAAAACATCTTTTATCAGACTTTCAAAAACCTTTCCTACAACTGATGCAAGAGTAATAGGCCTATAATTACTGGAACAATTTTTATCACCTTCATTGAAAAGTGGAGTAACATTAGGCAACTTCTGTTTGTCTGGCACCTGCCCACATTCAAAGACTTAGAAAAAATAGAAGCAAGTGACTCGCATATCCAATCCTTAACATCCTTTAAAACCGTGGCCCGGCATGGCCAGGTGGTTAGGGTGCTCAACTCGCAATCTGAGGTTTGCAGGTTTGAATCCCCTTCCAACCAAACATGCTCGCCCTTTCAGCCGTGGGGGTATTATAATGTGATGGTCAATCCCACTATTCCTTGGTAAAAGAGTTGTACAAGAGTTGGCGGTGAGAGGTGATGACTAGCTGCCTTCCCTCTAGTCTTACACTGCTAAATTATGGATGGCTAGCACAGATAACCCTCTTGTAACTTTGCATGAAATTTGAAAAACAAACGAACCTTCAAAACCCTTGAGTAAATATTATATGGCCCAGGAGACTTATCATTCCTTAAATTTCTCAATGTTTCTTAACAAGCTTGTTTCCATCTTGTAGCTGTTCAGGATGAGTAATATTGTTTTTAAATATTTTTTAGCAAAAACTGAAGGAAAAGTAGAATTTTTTAATAACCCAATCATCTCATAATCATAAGATACTTGTCTTCCTGTTTCATCCCTACTCCCATTCTAACATTTTTCTCAATGTATTCAAAGAAATTCTTTCTATTAATCTTTACATTTTTAGCCAACCTTTTTTCTTAGTTTATTTCCTAATTTCCATGCCTCCATCTGAGTTTTTTCACGCCATATGAGGGGTCTTCTGGCCTCCATGGATAACAGGGTTGACAAGTCTATGTCTACTCCAATCTCTGTCCCCACTATTCCTTCCGGTGACTTCCTGGGTCCACCTCCTCGGGCACTGGCCTCCGGTGTCTGCTCGGGTCCTTCTTTGGCCCCTAAATGCAGGACAATCATTCGATCACTTCCTCAGTCATTGGTTTCCCGGTCTGATGACAGAGATCTGCCCTCTCAATCAAGGGCAGGATCCATGGAGGTTGATTGACCTTCTTCTAGTAAAGAAAAACAGTGTGGTCATAAACTGAAGGGTTATCCACCATGTTCTCCTCCATTTTGATACAGTAGAACTGTCAAGGTTTTTGTTCTAATCTCGATGACATTAAGGCCTTGATCGACTCCCCGTGTGTCTCTCCATACAGGAAACATTTTTGAAACCTGGTGATACAGTCACCTTTTGGCAGTTTTGTTTGTACCAGAATGACAGGTTGTGTGATGGACGAGTGCATGGAGGGGTGGCATTGCTGGTTGACCAGCATGTGCTCTTTTTATCTGTGTCCCTCAATACACTCTTAGAGGCCATAGCCATCTGTGTTTCCTTGGGTCGTACCATCACTGTTTGTTCTCTCTACCTGTCTCCTGGGGAAACTTATGATCAGTAGGACCTTGATGCTCTTGTTGAGCAGTTTCCAACTCTCTTTTTAATTCTGGGTGAATAGACACAACCCCCTCTAGAATGGTGCTGATATTGATTGGAGGGGGGGGGGGTGTTCTGTAGAGCATATGCTCTCGGATCACAACCTTTTTCTCTTCAATACTGGATCTTATACTTATTTTCATGCACCTAGTCAGTCTTTTACTGCTATTGATCTCTTGATCTGCTCCCCTTCACTTTTCTTGGATGGTCAACAGTGTTCCGTCGACAGCGCTCCACCATGGACCATATGATTCGACTTGAAACGTCAATCACGGAAGCCTTCCTCAAGAGAGAATTTCTTCTTTCCGAGTTCTTTGATCTTGAGAAGGCTTATGACACTATGTTAAGGTATGGCATTTTGCAGGACCTCCACTCCTATGGGTTGCGTGGCCATTTACCTATTTTTATACAGAACTTTTTACTGGACAGGCGATTCCAACTCCATGTGGGTTCAACTCTTTCCCATTCCTTTCTGCAGGAACTTGGAGTCCCTCAGGGCTGTGTCTTGAGTGTCACACTTTTTAGTGTTAAAATTAATGCTATCACTACTCTCCTTCCTCCAACTGTTACAAATGGGTTTTATCTCGACGACTTCCACATCTTGTGTCAGTCGTCAAACATGAGGTTTATTGAGCGGCAGCTTTGGATTGCCCTCAATCGCCTGTTGAGGTGGGCCATTGCAAACGCTTTTAAATTTTCTTTTTCCAAAACCATTTGTATGCATTTTTGCCACCATCGGGGTCTCCACCCTGATCTTCAGCTCTGTCTCGGAAATGTTGTTATTTGTGTGGTCTCTGAGGCAAAGTTCTTGGGGCTTATCTTTGACGATAAGCTTACATTCATTCCACACATCAAGCAGCTATGTGTCAAGTTTGCAAGGGCTCTGAACATCCTCCGTGTCTTCTCTTCTACCTCTTGGGGAGTGGGTTGATGTTCTATGCTCAGGATCTATCGCTCCCTCGGCCTTGAAGATGCTGGACCCTGTTCACTATCTGGGGCTTTTCACACTTCTCCAGTTCAGAGTTTGTACACAGTCTCACAAACCTCCTTTTGACCTCCATCGTTTGCAACTTTCTTTACAATATGCTACCAAGCTTTGATCCTTACAATGGCATCCCACCTGGGATTGTGTCATTCTTCCTCTGTGGGCTATGCTCTTTCAGAACAGACGGTCTGCAATTTGTCCTTTTGGCCTTCGTATCCAGGCACAACTGGCTCAATTGGGTCTGGCATTGGATGACATTGCTGTCCCCAATGATCAGCCTATTCTGCCATGGCTTATTACCAACCCTGCCTGTGATCTTTTCTTGAGTCATCTGAGGAAGGCAGATACTCTCGATTGGAAGTACCGGCTTCTTTTGCTGTACATCTTTAGAGCCATTCTTCTCTTCCTATTTATATGGATGGTTCGAAATGGGGTGACTGTGTGTAGGCTCTGCCATGGTTTGCTGTGGCTCAGTAGATGCTCGCAGGATCTCCTCTACAGTTTCTGTGTTCATTGCTGAGTTGTATGCTATTTCTCTTGCCCTGGATCATATAGCTATGCAGTACAGTGATTGTACTATTTCCACTGATTCTCTTAGCTCTCTACTGGACCTGGAATCGCTTAACGTTGGTTCTCACCCTGTTCTCGTCAATATTCAACACCGATTGGCCCACTTTTCTCTATCTTCTATTTCTATTCAGTTTTTCTGGATCCCTGGCCACGTCGGTATTCACGGGAACGAGTACGTGGACTACGGTCCTGTCTTCAAGGCATGGCTTTGTGCCAGTTGGCAGTCGACGTGGGGTGAGCAACATTATAACAAGCTTTTCCAGATCAAACCTTCTGTTGCTCTTTTGCCATCTTGCTTCCATAAGGATCAGAAGGAGGAATTTGTTCTGGCAAGGCTACGCATTGGTCACAGTTTTTAACTCATTGTTTTCTTTTATCTGGTATTGATCCACCGATGTGTAGCCTTTGTGACACTCAAGTCACAATAGCCCACATTTTGCTGTCGTGCTGTCTTTTATGACCATGAGCGGCAGCACTATTTTCGAAGCGTGTTTTGTCAGGGTTTACCCCGACGTTTGATAGTGTCATTGGCGATGGTGAGACACTGTCGAACTAGATTGTATTTTTAATTTTTTACGAAGAATTGGCCTTTTTAATTGTATATAAATCTTTTATCCAAATTTTGGATATATTTTGGTTTTAATTCACTGTATTTTTACATTTTATTACAATTTACTTTTACTGTTTTTACCGCTTGTTTGGTGCAGATAGCCTAGTTGCTTTGCACCATAAAACACCAAACAACCAACCAGATCTGTTAGAGACTACTACAGGAATGCTATTTGAACACATCTGTGTATTCATATTTATTTTGTTTTTGTGCACCCTCATAAGCCCAGCATTTTCCCCCTTACCAACCTTTACTCTAATTCTGTCCATTTTCTTGATTTATGTCCCAAGTGTATAATTTCCCCCATCTAATAGTGCAACTTTCCATAAGGCTATCTCTAACATATCCTTAAATATGCAAACATCTCTGGAAAGGTATTGTATCTTTTTAAACCACTCGCAGTCAAGTCTACAATTCTGAAACATAACCCAATCCTGTCTGTTGTGCCCTATATGTTCCACTTTATTTACTCCTGAACTACCTCTAACCATGTTGAAGCTAACCAGTCTTTATTCTCTATTTTCAACCTACCCACCTAGTTGATGAATTGAAGGAGGTCTTCAGTGATATGAATAGTTTTCTGTCATCTTACTCTTTCATATATTTGAGCCATGAATCTTGTGATAGGTGTTGTTCACCTTTTACAGGAATAGAAATAATGAAATATAATTACATTCACTCTAGAGAATGCTATCAGGAAGATTACGTTCCCTCAATTAAAGTTGCATTTTCTCATGAATTGTTTATTTAATCCATGCAATATGTTCACTTCCAAAACATACCTCTGCTGCTACTTATAGCTATTGCTCGGCCACCAGGATTTATTCTTTGCCCATGTAAGCATTAGTCTGATTTTTCTCGCTTGCTCCAGTCTTTTATATCCCACTCAGTTGCCTTTGGTGCTATTTTTCTCATGAAACTCTCCACCTACATCAATGCACCCTCTACCCTGATACTGTATATAAGTACTTAATTCAGATAATTTTATAACTTTTTCTTGACAAAGCATCACTAATGAGTTTTCCTGTATCAAGATCGTTATCATGTTATCTAGTTGATTTCATAACAATAATAATAATAATAATACTTAAAATTTTTTAAATATTTTTTTTCTTCCAATTATAGCAAGTCGATTATGGTATGAATTCCCGGATTATTATTTCCAGCACAGAGGCCAATTGGATCTCTCCTCCCCCATCTGATATCTAGCATTGCACAACAAATTTGGGGGGGGGGTCTCTGTTGAGACCGTCAGTGATTTTATTCATTGTGAGATGGAGGCATATATTCAGATTTGTGGTGGTTCTCTTTTTCCTGTACCTTATTTTTAGTCTGTTGGATTTTCAGTCAGTGGTAAGTTTATGGATTTGCAGCACCAGGATCCGGGGTTCGATTCCTTAGGGTGGACATGGCAGGTGGCCTGCAGCTACTTTGCTCTAACAAAACAACTTTCTTTACCATGGTCTTTAAATGACCTATGAAAAATGAAATGGAGGCCACTCTGGGATAAGCTGCCTTTGATTTGTTTTTCTTCTGTTAGTTCTTCGAGTGTGTGATGTTTTGGACTTTTTCCTGGTTGCTTTTGAACCTGCAACTTAATTGATGGCTGAAAGGTCTGGAAGCAGTTTTTTTTCTCCATACACGAAATTGTGGTTCATAATGGAATGTTTTCTTCTTAGTTATATGAAGAGACAGTTAGGTCTTATCCGACACAAGCTGGATCCATTGTTAGCAATCATATTAGTTCAATTTTTTCCAGCTGATTGTTTTTGGAGTCTCGAGTGTCATCTCCTCCTACAGGGGCTCATAGTCCTGCCCATATTTGTGAGTACTGAGCCCTGACATCAGCTCCTCTGTACATTGGTACTCAGAATAGATTCTGTCTATATCTAAGGTTTCCATTGTTTAGTCGGATCAGCAGCAGTTTTGGTGATTATCGTATACCATCAGGAGCTGTGGGGGCTTGGTTCCAAGAATTTCTGTTTGTGTGATAATCTTAACTATCAGTCCAGAAACTCTGCAAGTTCAATTCACATCTTCCCCACTATTATCCACCCAACTTGTAGGGTTTCCATCTGCTGCAGTTCTTCGGAATTTAGAACTTAATTCTAGGGTTATCTGAGTCTGGTTGGTCTGGATGTAGTGAGAGAGTTGGGCTAATTCTTCAGAGTTTTTATTTCTGTTAGTTGTTGAGCCTATGACGACATGAGATTGGTGTTTAGTCATCAGTCTTCCTTGTTGATATTAATGCTTAGATTCTCCAAATTTCACAAGTTAATCATTCCTGAATCTGTGTTGAATTTTTTTTGGATTATAGATGTTCAATTTGGTTGTCATTGGCTCCTATCTGCACTTTGCCTTAGTGGTGGAGTCCCACCACTATCAATGCCCAAGGGTCAGGTACTGCTGTTTTGGGTTTTATCCTTTGATCTCGCATAGGCTTAACAAAGATTCTGCTGTATCATACCAGTTTCTCATCTTCTTCATCCCAGCATACTGTGCACACACCATTCCATTGACTATTGGTTACTGCTGGCAATATCTCACCAATTGTTAGAACATCACATCCTGATTCTACTTTCCAATACAACCCACGCAAGTTTTATGTTCGAAACTGTAATATCTATTTTTGCTCCGATTCAATATGTCATCAGTCTGTGTAATTTTTCTTTTTCCTCTCATCTCTCAGTCAAGCTCAGCTCTTTCCCATCTTGTTCAACATTATAGAATAGGATTCCACGCTCTTCCTCATCTCTCCTTCTCCCACTGCATGGATGGTTCTTTCTCTTCTGGGAATATGGGCATCACTCAGATCCCTCGTGCCTTTGGGATGAGAACACAATTGATCCTTTTATTGGTCTTCAAGTGACCAGGGATTATATACATCTATTTCCTGGTTTCCCCAGTTTCCTTAGTTGGAATCATTCTTAAATCTTGAGTGGTTAAGTTGGGACACTACTACTAATTGGTTTCTGCCACCTCATCCATAGTTCCATTCTATTCACAAATTCCTTGCTTCAAGGATGGGGTACCTATACCAACAGTCAGGAATTCCAGAATATGCACAGACCACGAGGATTCTGTACACAATGTTTTCATCTTCCTTGCTCTTCAACAGGCAAGGTCTCATGGTCTGGGCTTCTTAAGGGGTAAATTGTCAGGTTTCACTCTGCTATTCCATTGTGGTGTCTTATGTTTCGCATCAAGGAAGCATGTGGTCTAGGGTTCCCTATTTTCGAATTTTTGACCTCCTATATCTAGACTAGCCTTATCACCCTTCTAGCTTGCCATGTTCCATGGGTGATGGCAATGGTAGAACATCCATTGTCTCAATCCACACAGATTTTCCTGACAGAACAGATGTTGCATTGCAAGGTTCAGATGGGTTGCCTCTCATTTTTCAATACTAATTAGTGGGTTGAACCTTTCATTGGATCACCCAACTACTGGCAATTTAGTGTCCAGTATTTCATCATTATACCATCTGGACAGGACAGGATTACCATTCTCAACCTTCTCTCCATATGTTACCCAGGGTATGAAATATGATTTGTTCCAACCCATTGTCTGATCCTGTTGACCACACTAGATTAGCAGCTACACCTGGGTTTCTGTGGTTCTTTCCGGTGCATCCACCTTTTCCACTCCTTTTTAGGCTCTCTCTGTGGAGGCTGCCATGATCATGTATGGTGAACCTGGCTATCCAGAAGCTCAAGCTTCTGGCATAGAGGTTATACTGTCTTTCAAACAGCATTGGGGTTTAATTTCTAAGGTTGACATGTATCTGGCTCAGTTTCTGTTTAGTCCGAAAGTCACTTTTCTCAAAGGTAATGACATGCATATCAGCAATGTTGTATTTAGAGGAGGTTGAATCCTTCTCAATCAGTGGTGTCAACCATAACTCGTTTTTTTTTTACTTGGCTCTTTGACAGACGTTTTTGCCAAACAGATAGATTCAGGTTATGTGTTCTTCCTCTAAACCTGACCTGACTCTTATATACCATGTATCCCCTTTACCTTCAGGTTTGTTTATCATGGCTGCTAATTAATGGACATCATCGGTCAGAGTGATTTGTGCTGTTTGTCCACAGTCCATTTTCTTGTTTTCTCTATGTCCTCAGACCAGTTCTTCTTCCCAACACTCTGTCAGACAGGAAAGGGGTTCACTCCTTTTTTGATTCATTTGCTCATTCTTTCTCTCTGTGTCCAATCAGATTTCGATCTTGGTCATGTTCAGTGAGGGTCTTGAAGATTTCGTTGCTTACATTTATACCTTTATCTGAAGCTCTCTTTGAAGGTGAGGTATCTTCTGTGAGTCACATCTAATCAGATTTCTCTTTTCTATATCCTTAGCAGTCTGGTTGAATTGCCCACTCAAGGTCACTATGCCGACTGGTATGTGGACCTCCCCAATACCTTTATCTCACATTATTTGTGTGATCTGGTAGTCTCTTCCTCTGAGGGTTTTGCCTACCCCCTGTAGCTATCTTAACTGTTTCTGCTATACTATTCAAAGGGGTAAGTATTTTTATTTCTACCTTTCAGGGTCTCTTGCCTTGTTTTCACAGGATCCCACTCTGTGGCGAGTGTTGCCCAGACAGGTGTGCTTTTATCGAAACAATTCCATGCTGACAACCCTTATTTCACTGTAATTACTACCATTTGCAACAGGCTCTGTAGAAATGTGGTGTTCCATAGGACCACCTAGGAGCTCACCAGGTGGTATTACCATACTATGCTGGACCACCACTTATAGAATATTATGAGTAAAGATAAAAGGGATTCTGCCCATCCCTGCCAATCATTGGATTGAATATATTGGGGTTAGTTTGCTTTTAAAAATTTAGGGAACTTGATTTGCCTATTGCACTCATTCAAGAGCACTATTTCTTAAGACTCCCCAACATGTAATACCCCCATATTCTACTAGTGGAGCTAGAGAGTCCTTATCACACTTGGTTTCTGGTCACTGGGGTGGTGGACAAAGACTTTTCCTCCAGAGTGTTAGAGTGAATTATTCCACTATTGGAGAAGAGGGCAAAGTTTGGGGCCCTCCTACCTGAGTCCCTGGATATTTGTTCCCATGATGTATGCAGATGCTCTCTGTATGAATAATGCCTTCACTGGTCCCTTCACCTTTTTAATGTGGGATTATAGCTATAAATGTCAGCAAAGATAGATATGTTTTCGAAGTTAAAATTTTCCTAAATTGAAAATGTATTTCCTGTAATAATTACCTCTGCTGACACTCTCCCACACTTCCTTCTCACTAAGAGATGGTGTTAGAGACTGGGAAGTGATAACATCATCTGAACGAGGTGTTTATATAAAGTACCAAGATAGAGTGCGCATTGATGTAGGTGAAGAGTATCACGAGACAACTATCGCCAACGGCAATTAAGTGGGGTATAAAAGACTGGAGCAAGTGAGAAAAAATTTACCAATGCTTAGATGGGCAAATAAGACACCCTGGCAGTTGAGTAACAGCTATAAGTGTCAGCAGTGGTAAGTATTATTGGAAATGCATTTTCAATTTAGGAAAATGTTAACTTTCATTGGTAATAACTAAAGGAATACAGATGGAACATGCATTACTGATCAGGAAAGCTAACTAAAAAGATAAATTTCCTCAAGCAAAGTTAAATTATTTGGGAATGTAATATTTTGAACCCTGTTTTATTGTTAAGCTATAGTAACAACATATAAAAGAATGATAATACCAGTGGGAAATTGTAGTAAATTTTGTAAAATTTTGAGGTGAGGTGAGATAAGATAATTTAAACTGTTCACATTTGGATCAGTGCATATATCAGTCAAACTCTTAAAGTAATTTAATTACCACAAAAAATTAACATAAACTATCGAAAATATAACTACTATGAAAAGTTAAAATAAATGTAAAAAATTAAAATTAACTATGGAGTTATGTTTTTGTTTTCCAAAACTTGTGCAAAAATAGTTGAATTGATTATTTTCTTAACATTTTGAACTGAATTAAATTTAGTTGTTCTGATGAAAAGTCCATTTGGTAGTTTTTAAAATTGATTTTGTTTTATATCATTGTTTTTTTAAATTGTAACTATATATGTGTATGTATGTATGTATGAATGTGTGTGTGTGTGCCTATAGGCAATTTAAGTGTTAGTAACCTAAGAAAAGACTAGTTGACAGAAGTACATTGGGTCCTTCAAAGTCACCCGACAAAGAAACAAGCCTATCTTAATGTAACCCTTCATATTCATAGATTATCTTACAATAACTCAAAATGAATTCAAATATTCAGAATTAAATCTTCAATCCTATCTTTCCACCACTACAACAACTTCCCATGAACAATTTATCCAAACACCTAACAATTTTAAATTCCTAAGTCAGTTTACTTCTAAACTCCAGCAGAAACCAGCTCAGATCTTGAGTCCTTCCCTCTCTCTCTCTTCATAGGCTTAAATGACATGTAATTATGGTAACTGTGAGGTATTGCATTTGGATTATCATAATTTGAGTCACACATTTTTTACAGATTTAAATGCACTCAACAGCATGACTGAAGAAAAGGATCTTGGTTTAATGTTATATAAGCTGCACAAGCCATAATTGCAGTGTTTGTTGCTAGTAGTTAAGCTAAAAGATATTCATTGCAAGTTACAAGAGTTAATTATGGAAATCATTCTGTGTAAGGTCAGATGTTTATCTGCTACTATATAACTTAGTATAACATGCTATGTGGTCAGTTGCTCAATGACTAAACTGGCTCTTTTGTGAACCTCATCCTAATGAGGTGTCTGGACACCTAGTGGAACAAATAAACAAGATCTGTGAAAGGCCAGAAGACTTTTAAAAGAATTATTGTGAATCAGTGACAGAGTTTGAAGATACCTGGACCCTCCTGCAAACTGTGACGAGGCTGAAGTATCTAATTTTTAAGAAAGAGAAAACATTAATAGTCCACAGTGTAATCTATTTCTTAGTAAGGGGCAGAGACTTGGACGCTGACCAAAAACACTAGAAAGTAAACTTGATGGTGCCTCACTAACATCTAACAAAAGGAAGGAGGTTCAGAGTTTGCAAGGCACTTCTTTACAGTTAAACGAAAACCTATATGTGTGTTATTTCTCTAGGAACCAAAACATGCACACAGAAGAGAAGTTAACATGAAATATATTACATTACTGGAAAAATATATTAACAATGCTAGAAGTGTAGTACACAAACTGTAAAGATTACAAGTAAATTTACGAGGCTGTAACAACTAACTGATTGATTTGTTGTCATCAATTTTTTTATCAGGCTATACATTTTTTAAGTAGGGAGCGAAAACGTCATGTTGTATTTCTAGTCTTAGTTCTGTGTTTATTGTTTGGCTTTGTTACTTTTAAAACAAAAATATTGATAATTTTAAGTGGGTCATTTTTTTTGGTACTTCCGATGTGCTTTTAAGTACAAAAGTATCCTATTTGCAATGTATTCCAGTTAAGATTTTGAGTAAATCAACATGGCTGCTATGAGAGAAAGACGTGCCAATGCTGGGAACCGTATGTCTCGTATCATAAATGAAGAAGAAAAAGATGACTTCTACCACACTACCTACGGAGGTTTTGAAGAAGTAAGTTCTTAATTGTGTCTCTGCTTTCTTATTCTTCTTGTTACATCGTCTTCATTTTGAATACAACTTAGGAAGTGAAACAATCACTAAAGTATTCCAGAAGCTGTTCCCAATTTCTTTACTTATATTTGCCTGCCTCACCTCAGATAACCGTTTCATAGCAGGAATAATAAAATAAAACAATGATGTTACCTTTGAATGACTAATAATTTTATAATTTTGGTAACATTATGTTTAAAAGCTAGTGACAGTATTATTCTTATGAGAAAAACAAATTGTCTTTCTTGGAGCTATTATCACCAGCATCTTTCATATGAAACATCAAGTGATGACATATTAGTGAAAATTATTATAACATATGAAATAATTACGTTGTTACAATTAAGTAGAGGTGAGTAATTAAAATAGAAATGACCTCAGAGCAGCATGTGTTGATTACAGGTTGAAAATATGCAACAACACATTTTATCTTAAAATGTGACATTTAAACTTATCATCAGTTAGTTGAAAAAAAAGAAGGAATAATGATGTAATTTACTGCCTTCTAGGAAGAAGATGATGTAGACTATCACTCTGAAATTGATGAAAGTGATGAGGTGGATTCTGATTTTTCTATTGATGAAAATGATGAACTGGTGTCTGACCAGGAAGATGAGGAGGAAGGCAAAAGAAAGAAAAAAACTACCACCAGGGCGTACAAGGTAAGCAAGCACAGAGATAACAGAAACTTCCATTATCTGACAAGTTTAAAGTTAAAAATCTTCAATGGCAAGAAAAATATACTTTTTTAATATTAATTTTCTATGATTTTTTTTTCACATATTTATAAGTAAAACTACAGCTAAAAATTCTGAATTTGTAATTCTATTGACTTTGTGTGGCTTTTTTTTCTGACACATGCTGCTAAAGAGCTAAAGTCTACAGGTACTTGATCAGATTACAGTTCGGTGCTGTGTGTTTACTTGTTATTAGTTTGAAACCTAGTTTGAACTGAAATAACTAAAAGATAAAACACTGTCAGATGTATGTTGAAACCTTTTTACAGAAAGTGTATATTAAAGTAACTTATACTCTTTAAATGTCAGATGTAAGTTTTAACCTTATATTGGAAAGTTTATATTAAGGTAGCATATACCCTTTAAATGTCAGATGTAGGTTGAAACCTTGTATCTGAAAGTTTATATTAAGGTAGCTTATACCCTTTAAATGTCAGATGTAGGTTGAAACCTTGTATCTGAAACTTTATATCAAGGTAGCTTATACCCTTTAAATGTCAGATGTAGGTTGAAACCTTGTATCTGAAACTTTATATCAAGGTAGCTTATACCCTTTGAATGTCAAAAAATATCACAGTTTATTTTTTGTTTATATCCTTAACCCTTTTACTTTCAGTGTCCAGTGCAAAAAAAGTCTTAGTTAAACTAAAAAACCTTAAAAAGTATGAAATAAAAGGTTTTCCATTTAAATGCCTTTACTTACATTCCATTTCCATTGCAATGTGATCCAAAATTGTTGCTTTTATTCTTGTTTTCAAAAACTTTTAGCCAATTTGTCTGTAATTCCCCCTGCTTATCAAAATGCATTTTTGCTACCCCTTTGAAGTAATGGACTGTACTAATAACCTTTCATTGATGAATCAGTGATCAAGGTCAAACTCTATGTGTTGAACAAAGAGAGTGCTTTAACTAAATTCTTTAGCTAACTTGCCATCAAAAGTGGTAAATTATGAATATTTGAGGATAAACAGAAAGCGTGGTCCTCACAAATCAAAGAAGAGGAAGTTTCATGGTAACAGATTCACCAGAAACAAGCAATTAGGTGAAGAGAACACTGGTAAGCTTAGTAACAGTACAAGTGAACCACGTGAGTTGCCAAAGTTGTTGGTACTCGTGGTGCAGCTACCAGTTCTGTGACTTCAACTTCTGAGCAAGATTCTATGGTACTAAGTGCTTCTAAGGAAAATTTTAACATTTGTATACTTCTGAAGGGACTCCATCAAATAAAAGAAAAGAAGAGATCCCACAAGTGGTAGTATGTTTGTTGATATGGGCATTCTGTTAGAAGAAACGAATGAATTTTTCCACTGTTCATGTGGGAAAAGTTGTGGTTAAAAGTTACCAATAGAAGTGGACTTGCTGCTACCCTAAAATTTGTTGCAAAGGAATGAACTGTTATAATGAGAAAGTTTGGCATACAAGTAAAAAAAAGGAAAAGAACCCGTTTTCTATTAACAAGCAATTTGTGCACAGAAGTCTTGGGACAAGCATTTCACATCTGTCTTGAATGCTGGTGAAACCATGGAATGAGTTGCTGAAGATTTGCAAAGAGATGGCAAAGTTACTGAAATATCTGTAACAGGACTACTCTTCCTTACATGATGTTGTCACTGTTCTTTCCAGTGAATCTGGGAAAGTCAGAGACTATGAACTGCTGAGTAGGTACTATCATTCCTGCTCTTCAAAGAAAAAATAGACAGCAAAGGAGAAAGAGGAACATTGTAGAGTTTGCTTAGCAAACTATGACGATTCTATGCCTTCAGTGGAACCAGTAGGTATGGTGAGGATATTTCAAAGGTCTGAGAAAGAAAGAGGCCTCAGATACACAATGTGCCTCAGCAATGGCTACAGTAAATCCTTCCATACAATGAAGGAGTCAAGACCATATGGAGACAGAATTGTAGAGAAAAAAGTGTGTGTAGGACATGGTCAGAAAAAGCTTTGTGAAATCTTAAAAAAGATATGAAAGGTAGAAAGCTTAGTGATGGCAAGGGAATAAGAGGTGCTGGCAGACTCACTGATAAGGTTATTGTTAGTCTCCAGAACTGGTATGGGGAAGGTATACACTCAAACAAAGGTGATCTGGAAGGAATGCAGAATGCAATATGGGCAACTTGGTACCCTAAAATATCAACCAACATCAAACCTCAGCATCACTTGTGCCATACTGGTGAAGATTCTTGGTGTAAATTCCAAAAAGCTAAAGCCACCAGCTCGGAATATTCACACAAACATTTCATTCCACAGAGTGTAATGAAAGCCATCAAGCCCATCTAGTGATGAGTTCCTGACAAAATGCTTAGATTGTATCACTCGGAATGCTAATGAGTCCCTAAACCATGTAATATGGCATTGTTGTTCCAAGGACACCTTTGTAAAGTACAAAACATATAAGATGGGCTGCTGCTGATGATGACGATGGCAGTGATGGAATGCAGTCTAGGAAGAAAATACTCGAGCTGCTTAACATCATGGACAGAAGTTTCACCAACAAATTCTTTACTAATGCAGAAAGGAAAGGGTTATCTAAAGCACAAAGCAAAGTTTTTGTGGAAGGAGTAAAGCAGCGACAGATAAGAAGAAACACCAAAAAGGGATTTGAGGAGTCCAAGAAAGACAAGGAGGGTGAAACTTATGCTCCAGGAGCTTATTAAGACCCAAAAACATATTAAGGTTGTAAGTTTCACAATTTGCAGGACGTGGTATACCTTTTTCAAGTAGACAAAGACCCTTAAAGTGATAATTTTGCACCAAATTTTCAAATGTTTTTCTCAAAATATGAAAATTGATATTCTCATAGTGGTTTTAACTCATAACTTCAGATCTATTGATGTTATAGACTTCACAATTGTCATAAATATGCATTATTAGTGTATCTGTAGTGTGTATTCAGGTAAAGTGTATAAGAGGTTTGGTTTTTATTAAATGACCATTAACAAGTCGCTGTAGCATACGTCCAACAACGTAGGGCATACTCAATTGTGCTGTAATTTGACCTTGAATTAATTTTCAGACTTTTCCTTAGTTCAGGCTAATTCTTCACATCCCATCAAAATCTGGACCCATTTTCAGTAGCATTCAGTTATGTTTGTAGAATTTATCAGGAACATAGACATTTCTTTTGTATTTCTTTATTTTTATAATATGCAAGTTAGCCACAATGGTAATGTTACACATGTACCAGGATATGTCTTTGTACCTATTTCAATATGTTTTTATACAAAAAAGCATAGTATGAAGATGTTTTTCTTATAAAAAGGCCAAACCTAGATAACACTATATAAAGGGTATATACTACCTTAACTGTGTTGATCTGGAGGTAAAAAAACCTTAATATTGGACAAAGCTTCATTTATATATCTGATGTAAAATTGTATTTATTGTATTAATGGTTTTATGGATCTTATTCTAGGTATCAAATAACTTGTTTGTTTATAACAATAAAAATGATGTTGTCAATAGGCAGGTTACAAGTAATTTTTTCAAATTCTTTGCTGCTTTTTTTTTCTGTCTTATCTTGGTCTGTATATTTAGTTTAAAATTTTAAGTGGTGATATATCCAATTAAAACATACTGGTTGTTTATCTATGTTTGTAAAAATATGAACATCAAACAAAATGAAAGATTAAAGTAATTAAAAAATCCTAAGGAAGAATTATTCTTTGTCTTGCCTAGTTCTCCTACTTCATCGTCAAAGCAGTAGGATGTATGGTGTGTATGTGTGGAAGAATTATTCTTTGTCTTGCCTAGTTCTCCTACTTCATCATCAAAGTAGTAGGATGTACAGTGTGTATGTGTGGAAGAATTATTCTTTGTTTTGCCTAGTTCTCCTACTTCATCATCAAAGTAGTAGGATGTACAGTGTGTATGTGTGGAAGAATTATTCTTTGTTTTGCCTAGTTCTCCTACTTCATCGTCAAAGCAGTAGGATGTACGGTGTGTATGTGTATGCGTAACTTGTTCATTTTTTTATCTGAAATGTTTCATTATAAAGATATACAAAGTTAAGGCTAACATCCTGTTTTAAGAACTTTTTGATTTGTTCATCCAACATAAATAAACCAGTTGTGTCTCATCATAAACCATTTTTAAGGTACAGTTAAATTATGACTAAAGACGTAAAGAATCAAGATTCCACATAAATACGAAACCATCACTCTACACCCATGAACATGTGAGTGATTTATTTGATGTCTTATATAATTTTTTCCTTTAATAGGAACCAAAGAAAACTGGTGACAAAGTAAAGAGAGAAAGTAAATCCACTACGACAGAAAAAATTTCCAGGGATGATCCAAATATAGGTGAGTAATATATAAGAAAAACATTTATTTATATAGCAAGAAATGTTTGTTGTTGTGTTCGTAAAACCAATTTTTCCAATTGTGAGAAAAGGGTTTACTGCTAAAAATGAATGAGTCACACTTTTAAAATTTTTGTTTTTTTAATGCAACTTTTTCTCCTTGTGTGATTCGTTTTTTAACATCGTAAGAAAAACTGTTATGTTACATCACATCTTGCTTGTGGTGAGTTTTGTTAAGATCAGTGTAATATTTTTATGTATATGTGTGTGTGTTTGATTATCTTTGAACACAAAGCATACGAAAGTTCAGTCACTGGTCCAAAACAAAACAGTAATCTGTGATTGGCCATTTTTACATATCCAGTCTAGTTGACTAGTCCAATAATTGTGTAACTGATTCAAGAATTTTATAAGACAATATTTGAAAAAATTCTGAATTTCCCCTAGTATGACATACATGACACATTTTCCCTAGGTATATTTTCATTTCTATTTTATCTACCCCCACCCCAGAAACTACGAAATTAAACACAAATTACTCACTATAAAGTTGTCATTGCTCAGACAAACCATAATTTTCAGAGCCTTTAATTTTGTTTGGTTAAAGAGCTATCAAATATAAAATTTTACCCCTCCTACCACACCCACCTGTCACATCCTCTCTTTCAGGTTTTGTTAATAGTTCTCTTTTACAGTTAATCACCTTGGGGTGGATTCCTGTATGTGATGAGGGGACCTTCCAGGGAGGGTTCTGTATTTGCAGTTACCTCCTCTGGGATCTAAACATTTACCCACATGTTTGCTGTGTGTGTGGCTACCCGTGAAGGGCAGGAGAGGATCATGGTGGTTGAGTGGTGTCTGGGGCACTGCAACACACCACTTTGGCCTTGAATTCCTGTAGACTGGTGGCCCCCCATGGTCAATCGGCTGGTCCCATCAGGCTAGGGTCA